>NC_136515.1:5079184-5099184 GCF_053919585.1 Euprymna scolopes | reverse complement strand
ATTAATAATACCATTGGATATCTAATATTAATAATACCATTGGATATCTAATATTAGTTTTGTAGAACAAATATATAATTTACTTACATCAGGAACAATTGATTCACTAGAATATGGATAATAAAGTCCCTTTCGCAGTTTATTAAGCTGCAGCATCACAGCATCACGGGAGTTTGTGTAAATTTTCTGTTAAGAAAAAGACAACAAAAAAAATAATGGATAACGGAAAACACAAGAATGTTTGGTTATCGTCAGCTAACATCCTTTTTTTTCGACTTTAACAAAAAATAAAAGAAAAAATATTTGTTTCTTTCTAGTTTGAATGAACTTGAATCTATTCATCATCAAATTTATCGTCTGCTCACAACTGATTATTGATTGGCTTATCATTTCGTCTTCATTTTCTAGCTGGTAAAATTATTTATAAAAAAAAAATAGATGACTTGAGTGCTATCAGCTATAATTTAAATGGAAACCAAAATTTATGAAGAATTCTTGGTAAAAATTATTTCTAGCAAGAAATGAAAGGTCATAACAATTAAACAACAGTCACTCAGAAGAAAAAAGATGTAAGCATGACACACAAAATAACGCACATGCTATCGTATTTAGATATAGATAGGAGTAAATCTTAGGGAAACAACGTTTCGGTTTGAAGCAGACAGATACCAAATCTCCACTAGAACTTACCCATAATGTGTAGAATAGAATATCTTCCACCGTGGATTTTTTCATAGACCTGTTTTCTATTGCCATCAAATTTATCATCTGCTCACGACTGATTATTGATTGGCTTATCACGCCGTCTTCATCTTCCGGCTGATCGGTAACCATGCCAGAAAACGATGAAAGATGTTGATGACAAAATGTTGATAGACTGACACACAAATTTAACGCATAACATCTGGCACTGACACAAACACAGAATGTAATAACGTTTGAGACCTGTCTACGCTTCCTATCCCCAATAATGAAGAAATATTTTCTCCAAAAGATTTGTAAAACTCACATATCTACCGTCTTGTGCAACACGCTATGTTCAGAAATAAATATGCATAATTGAAAATTATTGCAATCCCTTCAATATTGTCGTCGTTATTTATTTTAATATGTAGACCGTTTCCATAACAGCATTGTAATAGCCATCAAGCAGAACCCTTTCACATTTCACACAATTAGAACTTACCCATAATGTGTAGAATAGAATTTCTTCCACCATGGATTTTTCCATAGACCTGTTTTCTATTGCCATTGTAAATATATCAGAATAACTTGTCTGGAACCAATTATCCATTAAATCAATAATATCCTGATGAACATTTGCGCAATCTCCATCTTCGTTTATTTCAGCTTCTATCGCGTTTTTACCATTTTGTTGAGTTGCTCCTGTTTGTGCGACCTTTTCCCAAGAATCTAACCTGTTAAAAAGAAAATTGTCAATTGAAAAAGAGTATTTTGAACACAGCGGCAACAAAAGTATAATAAATCTCTGCTTTTGACGCACGCCCATGACAGGGGTTGCTTTCTTAGAGTCTCACACCGTCAATATCTGCAACAGAGAGATGAAACTTTCAGGTCATGAATGCATAAGTTCAGTCATCATGACAATGTAATTTGCAATCCCTACTGATCCATTCAGGCAGAATAAAAAATAGGAGGCATTTCAATTGGAACACCCCGTTGTAAGTTTTGTTTAACACTTAACATTTATTAGCATGATGAAGCTGTATCACTAGTTGAGCAATTTGAACCTTGGATCTGAATATCTTAAACCCAAGCTTCTTATTGTTAGGCTATCGTGATAATCGCACTTCCAAAAAGAAAAAAAAAAGCCGAGCATGTCTTATCATCGATGTTATCCTTGAGGGGTACCAAATTGAGCTTTCGTTACATTTGAATATGTTATATAGATTTCTTCATTTAGGGGCACTTTTTACGTTTGGGTGTATACACTGTATAACATCAAAGATTCCGTGTGCGTATGATTGTCTCTAATATAAATGGTTGTGTGTTTGATTATCATAAAGGGAATCGTGTGTGTGACATGTAATTTCTGAACCTACCTCTGTTCTCGCTGTTGAACCATCTGGCAATTTCTCATCCTGGAGGGAGACTTGATACCTGTTTGACGAAGATTTATCACTCCAAGACGATGAAATGGTTTTATAGTTTTTTATTTCACTTTCCCCAGAGGTTCTGCAGAAGTGGAAGTGAAATCGGCTTGTGTTAGTTCTTCTTCACACACGTCAGCGTTCATCTCCCCCCCTCCCCAGTTAAGAGGGGGGAGACCACGGAAAACGTCCGTCTTCTTCAAAGCTCAAATCAAATCTCACAGATCTAGCCAACCACGTCACACATACGTAATTTGGTCAGCTGACCTTTGGTTCTGGTAAACGTGTCTACCTCCACGTTTACTCACCTCTCTCTCTCTCTCTCTCTCTCCCCCTCTCTATTCTCTTATAGAGACAGAGAGAGAGAAAATAGAAAGAGTAAGAAAGCCAGAGAGGGAGGGAGAGATGCTCGTTAACACATGCAGGGTTTCCCTCCACAAGCAAATGACTTACTTTCACCATGACTAATGTTTGTGCAAAATTTTTAAAAAAATCCAAAGCATGGTTATTAAGAAAAGTGCCAACAAATAAATGGATGAATGATTTGGGGGCAATTTTACCCCTATAATGGTCCCCTGGTAGTACGGCATAATCACGTTGACACACCGGTTCCCACCGGATCACCGAAGTTAAGCAACGTTGAATCTGGTCAATACTAAATGGGTGATCATTTGGGACTTTCATGTACTGTATGTGCTCTCCGCTTATCTCGGCATTGTTTCCAATCATCCTGGTCTTCTTCTTGCCACTGGACTCAAACAGTGTCGATTCAGGAGAGGTGGGTTGGCGATTGGGCAACCCTTACCTCTAAATTACACGCGCTACTGCCCCTAAGGGGTATCCTTTGTCTTTCAAACCTGAACGGAAGCATGGGGGGGGGCAGGGGGGGGGACAACCAGAGTTATCCCGGAAAATCCGTTCTGGCAAAAATTTACTTTCACCATGATTAATGTTTGTGCAAAATTTAAAAAAAAAATTCAAGGCATGTTTATTGAGAAAAGTGTGAACAAATGAACAGACAAACGGAAGTGAATTACTAGGTCCAATCTCTCCGTTGTCGGGGGACGAATAATAAGTTTTGTATTTTTATTTATGTTGTGGTCATTTTTATTGTTAACTATACAGTCTGATTGTGACCTTGAAGATCAGTAATAATCCAGATAAACACACTGGAATAATTAACAAAAAAATATATCAACAAAAGTAGGCTCCAGAAGTATATGTCATTATTCTGAGACCATAACTGCGAAAAATTGCAGTATGAACTTTCTTTGCACTGCAGGAAAATATGATACGAGGTCAGAAAGTGAAGAAAGTTAAGCTAGCACTTTTAAAGAAGGTGCAATCTGGCCTTTTAAAAATTGCCTTGGCAACACTAGCTGCATTCCCTGATCAAGGCATCTAAAGCAGTAAGTAATAAACTTACTTCACTCGAAAGATAGGAGACAAGGACTGGTAGGGTGGACCCTATAGGACTATCTAGAACAGGCATGTCAAACATGCGGCCTATCGTAGATACGTGAAAAGTCTCGAAGAAATTAAATACATAGGAAAAATAAGTAAAACAAAAATTTAAAAAAAAGCAAACATGATCTGTATTAGAAATTTTGGTACTTATACACTTTAATCAAGACATTAAAAAATGAAAATATAAAAAAAAAAAAAAAAAAAAAAAAGAAGTTATATCGTACATATCCGTTTTGGACTGAAGATTTCCGAAAAAAATTTCTCACTTAATTTCATATCAGACAATTGATTTCATTTGAACACTCCCCTAATAAAGGGGAGCTGGTTTTCTCCAACACATTGGGGAAACAAAACCAGACAAAGTTGGGTAAAAAACAAATCCAAAAGAACTATCCCGCAGTTAAAATTAAGTGCGGAATTTAATTTCCTTTGACCTAATTAAATTCGCAGTGCACCTACCACTTGGGCGTTTATAAACATTAAAATAAAATTGTTTTTAGTTATTTTCCTTTCGTGGGCGAGCGGTAAGTTTTCAAGTTTTTCGCCTCAACGTCCCGGGTTCGATCCTACCTACTTACCATTTTTTAATTTTTTTTCCGATTTTTTAAAAAGTTTTTAAAAAATTTTTTTCCGATTTTTTAAACAAGTTTTTTTAATTTTTTTTCCGATTTTTTAAACAAGTTTTTTTAAAAAAATTTTTTCCGATTTTTTAAACAAGTTTTTTTAAAAAATTTTTTCCGATATTTTAAACAAGTTTTTTTTATTTTTTTTCCGATTTTTTAAACAAGTTTTTTTTCTTCCGATTTTTTAAACAAGTTTTTTAAAAAATTTTTTCCAATTTTTTAAACAAGTTTTTTTTTTTTTCCGATTGTTTAAACAAGTTTTTTTTATTTTACTTTTTCTTCTTTTTACATCATGTTCGCTATTTTTATTTTGTTTTACCGATTTTTTAAACAAGTTTTTTAAATTTTTTTTCCGATTTTTTAAACAAGTTTTTATTTTTTTTCCGATTTTTTAAACAAGTTTTTTTTTATTTTACTTTTTCTTCTTTATACATCATGTTCGCTATTTTTTTATTTTTATTTTACTGATTTTTTTAAAAGAAGTTTAACACAGGGTTTGGAGCTACCCCCCTCCCCTCCAACACACACACCTACAAACACCTACACAACGCCGGGTACCTCCGCTAGTCTATAATATAAATCTCACCTGTCTGTTTAAATGTATGTACACTTGTGCCCGATATTATTCATACCCCCCTTTGAAAATTGAGTTTATTAGGTGTAACTTTGTAAGAATTTATTGTTTACGTCCATATTGATACATATTCTTAATAAACCTCTTCTGATCATTTTCGTCATTTTAAAATCTCGGGATACTTGTAATAAAAGAAATATACAGCTATTTATAAAATCTGCAATGTTCAAAAATAATCATACCCCCTTATTTTTTCAGTATTAATCGAGTTTCTGACTGTTTGTTTCCTGTTTGATTCTTATTTTGAATGCTTTTATACAACCTTTGATTAATTTCATTTCGTTTTTTGCATTTTTCAGAAATTAAAATGATATTTTTTTTTTTTTTTTTTTTTTTACAAAGGCATCACCACATTATCAAGGCCCAGAGGCCACTCAAGGATAAGGGTTAAAGAGTGTACAGTAGAAGTTGGTCAATATAGTAATCATTAGTAATGAAAATTTGGTAAATTTAATAACTTATATGGAACGGCTCATCAAGAACTTATTTACCTTAGACTTGAACACAACCATATTGTAGTCAGCCGGAAAGCAGGAAAACGGAAGACAATTCCACAGGCGTGCAGTTCTAAGAAAGAAGCTTTGTTCATGGAATCTATGTTTAGGTTTAGGCACAGATAAAGAGTGGGTGAAATTATTGATAGTGTTTACAGCTAGACGAGTGTTTCTTGTGAAAGTTTGGCGAGGGGGGACCATAGATTGAAGCTCAGTTGAACACTTTCCATGAAAATAACGATACATCAGAGACAAACTCGCAACATCTCTTCTGTGAGATAGAGGTTGTAAGGAGGAGAAAAGGACATCTCCTACGAGGCTACGAAGTCTATTTTGAACTCTATCAAGGCAGGACAAGTCCTTTCTAGCAGCTCCTGCCCAGATGTGGCAACAGTATTCCATCCTTGGACGTACCTGGCTCTTATATAGATAGAGAATAGCATCAGCAGTGAGATATCTACTGGATCGATAGAAAGATCCCACCATTTTTCCAGCGGCCTTGGCAACAGATTTGATATACGTGTTCCATTTAAGATCAGGAGTAATGGTCAAGCCCAGAAGCTTGTCAAAACTTGAGGCCTCCTGAAGACGAGAGCCATTCATTTCAATTGATGACAAATGTGGATTAAAATGTTGATGATGTAAAGAGAGAAGCTTGGTTTTAGATGCATTAAAAGTAACCAGCCACTCCTTTCCCCATTGTACTACGTGCTCAAGATCAGAGGAGAGAGAATTGGAGAGTACTTGCTCGTTTACTGTCTTAGATGTGGTACCATAAATGGTAGTGTCGTCAGCATAAATGTCTACAAATGATGTAAGGATATGATTTGGAAGATCATTAATGTAGATCAGGAAAAGAGTTGGGCCCAGGATGGATCCCTGAGGGACACCGGCATTAATACTGAGAGCTTCTGATTTTTGCCCCTCAACTACTACTCTTATGAACCTATCAGAAAGAAATGATTTAATAATTGAGAAGACTTTTCCAGCTATACCATAGCTAGCGATCTTATGAAGTAAACCTTTATGCCATACCCTATCAAAGGCTTTAGATATGTCAAGAGCAATTGCCCTAGAAAGATTGCCACCGTCGAGAGATTTGCTAATCCTATGCGATATAACTGTAAGGACATCTGCTGTAGATCTAGCAGAACGGAAACCATATTGAGTGTCACTAAGAAGGTTATTTTTGTTGAGATGTTTGATTACTTCTGTATTTAACACAGATTCTAGCAACTTACTCATGACGCACAGGAGACTTATTGGCCTGTACTGAAAATACAGGGCATACTGATGAGATTTTCCAGGGAGATGGGAAACTATTCTCCTTAAGACAACGTTTAAACAGTTTTGTAAGTATGGGCGCTAGTTCAGGTTGAAGTTTTTTGAGTACTATAATTGGAATACCATCAGGGCCAGTTGCTTTACTGGAATCAAGGTTTTTGATTAGCTTGGCAACATCACGTACAGATATACGTATATCACATAGCGTGTTTTCTGATACAGGAGGAAATATTGGGGGTTGGCGGTCTTGGTCGCAAAGGGTAGAATTAGCTGCAAAGTTCTTGACAAAGAGTTTGGCTTTGTCTGATGCTGACGAGATTACCTCAGGTCCATTGATAATAGTTGGGATGGAGCACACGCTTCTGTTCAGGATTCTGTTTGCTATTTGCCAAAACTGGTGGGAACCAAGCCGCTGCTCAGCTACTTTGGACTTAACAGATTGAGCATACAACTCTCTTGCGTTCCTTATTACTTTCTTACAATGGTTGCTGGCAGTCCTGAAAACGGCTTTAGTTTCCATACATCTATTACGTTTGAAGCAGTGGAAAAAGTGATTTCTGTGCGCAATGGCAGCAGCACATTCTGGAGAGAACCATGGCTGGCTGTTAGGTTTTTGCTGAAACTTTTTAGAGGGTATGAAATGGTCAATACCTACAATTAACCATTCAGTTAGGTCTAATACTATAGAGGACACATCCTTTTTAAACATGGAATGCAGAGGTAGATCAGATATAAATGTACGGAAGCTATCCCAGTCAGCCTTAGTGTATCGATATACTGTACGATGAAGTGGTACGTCTGGGGACTTATTACATTTCATTTTTATCTTAATTGATACAACAGAGTGGTCGGAAGATCCAAGAGGCGACAGAACAGAAACTGAACATAGTTCAGGGCAAGTTGTGAGAAAAAGGTCTAGTAGGCTCGCATACTGGCCGTCATTATCGGGCACACGGGTAGGTTCCTGAACAATCTGAGTGAGGTCATAGGCAATGGAGAAATCATGACAGAACCTCCCCTCATCATCGGTCTTGTTTGAGTGGGTCAACCATTCGACGTTGTGAACATTGAAGTCACCACATACGTGAATGTTAGCTGAAGGATAAGTAGAAAGGACTTGGTCAATTTTCTCAGATATGCTTTGAAAGATAGTAACTCCGCTGTTGTGGGGGCGATAGAGAGTAAATATAAATGCAGTAGTGTGAGCTAAAGCAACCCGGAAGCACATATAGGGTAAGTTAGGATCTTCCCTGGAGATGTCCCTCCCACATGGAAAGCTATCTTTAATATAGGCACATATTCCATGCCCATGGCGATCTTGGGGGTCAGATTTAGAAGTTAAGTTAGAGTATCCTGTAATTGCAAACTCATCTAGGGAAATAGCCTGTCCAATGCCAGTTTCACTTAAAAATAAAAGGTCTGGTTTAGTCTCCTGTAATTGGGTTTCAACCTCTGGAAGGTTAGAACGTAGACCCCTGATGTTGGAGAAGGAGACATGGTAGTAGGGGTCTACGTTGGAAGTTGGAGAACCGGGTTTAATCGTGTATTTTTTCTTGAAACTTGTCATGATGAAATTTTGGAATTTGTGGACTAGGTCGACAGATTTACTTAGAGCAGGGCAGAGAGGGGAAACTAAGAGAGAAAAAGAAACGAAGAATTTTTTTTTTTTTTTTTGTACCACATGATAAGGTAAAGCCGTAACAATTACCCACTAGTATGGCATCGAGAGGCCCCACCAGAAGCTACTGCATGGTCCAGATTCCATTCACCAAATGGCAATACAGCAGCCCCAGTACTTTGCACCTGCTGATAGGACAGCCTCCTTAGTGGTTAATCCAAGGTTCGGGTCCCTGACTATCAGGCGGATAACGTCAGCCCAGACAAAACGTTTACCTCCAGCACCCTTACTAGTGACATGGCTACAAGGATAGACATAGAAACAGAAAATTTCCACCAACTCTGCCAACTGTTCGCGCAAAAATACTGCCAACCTAGAAAACAGCTTTTTCTTCTCCCTTTGTCAGAAAAATCACTCATTTAAAAAATGAGGACTGAGGGACAAATAAGAAGAAGCGAGAGTAACAGGAGCTGCCGATAACGCATCCACAATGCGTTTTCTACTCTCCATTAAAAAAAAAAAAAAATAAAATAACTATTAAGTATTGTACTTAATAAAAGTCCAACGGACCTGTTTAAGGGAAAGTATGGTGATAGATTCCCCTCCCACGAACTAAAAATGAGTACAATTAGGTAATCTATTTTTGCAATCAACTCGGTAGATAAATAAACATTTATGGACGAGGAAAAAAAAAAAAAAAAAAAGCTAGCATTTAATACAACAGAAATACATAAATTAAATACTGAAATAAAATGTAGTTATTAATATTTGAATCTTAAAATAAAAAGTGCGAATTAGTAGAGAAAAAAATCACTTATCACAACAACGCATTCCGTCTCCAAACTAGTGAAGAATTTAACTTTTAATAGCGTTCAGAAGATTTTTTTTTTTTTTTAAATTAACCGTTAAGAGAAAGCGTGATTTTATTCTGAACTTTAACTAATCACGTTTTAAGCAACTTATGATATAAAACAAAATCGGATGGGGGGGGGGGGTTCTTCCGAAGTTAGTTGGTGACGTTATAAGTAATTGCGAGATAAGATGGGAGCCAGAAATTAGGGGTGGGGGACTGAAAATGATAATATAATGGATTGATTATACAATATTTAAGATCAACTTGGTAGATAAACATTTATGGACGAGAAAAAAAAAAAAAAAAAAAAAAAAGAAGCTAGCATTTAATACAACAGAAATACATAAATTAAATACTGAAATAAAATGTAGTTATTAATATTTGAATCTTAAAATAAAAAGTGCGAATTAGTAGAGAAAAAAATCACTTATCACAACAACGCATTCCGTCTCCAAACTAGTGAAGAATTTAACTTTTAATAGCGTTCAGAAGATTTTTTTTTTTTTTTTAAATTAACCGTTAAGAGAAAGCGTGATTTTATTCTGAACTTTAACTAATCACGTTTTAAGCAACTTATGATATAAAACAAAATCGGATGGGGGGGATATCAACTGAAAACCAATAAAAGAATAAAAATTATTAGAATGGGGAAGAAAAAAGAGCTTAGTAATGATCTTAGGACTAAAATTGTGAATTCACATAAGGGTGGTTTAGGTTACAAGTCAATTTCCAAGAAATTTGAGGTCCCTACAGCAACAGTACAGAGCATCATCAAAAAATTCCAGAGCCACCACACAACAAACAACTTCATTGGTAGAGGAAGGAAAAGGAAACTGTCTGCTAGAGCCACCAGGAATATTGTAAGAAGTGTTAATGCAAATCCAACCACCACTACTAAGGACATTTTAGAAAATCTGGAGTCTTCTGGCATAAAAATATCAAGGCAAACATTGCAAAGGACTCTGCATGAAAATGGTCTGAAAGGAAGAAGACCAAGAAGGACTCCATTGCACACCGGAAAACACCTTGCAGCACGTCTAAAGTTTGCTAGGACCCATGTGAATTCTCCAGAGTTCGTTTTCTCAAGTATTTTGTGGACTGCCGAAACAAAAATTGAATTGTTTGGCCATATGGATGCTTCTTACGTTTGGAGGAAGAAAGGAAAAGCTTACAACCCAAAGAACACCATACCCACGGTGAAACATGGTGGCGGTAGCCTAATGTTTTGGGGCTCCTTTTCGGCTAGTGGTCCAGGTAGTTTGGTCAAGATAGATGGAACCATGAAGAAGGAGCAATATTTGGAGATACTCCAGAAAAAACATTAGACAGGATGCGGAGAAGCTCCATTTAGGACCAAACTGGGTCCTTCAACAGGATAATAATCCAAAACATACTGCCAAAATAGTCAAGAAATGGTCTGAGGATAATCAAATTAATGTTTTGGAATGGCCTAGCCAGAGTCCCGACCTGAACCCTATCGAAAACCTCTGGCACATATTGAAAACTGAGGTTAAAAAGCGGAAACCTAGAAATTTGAGGGATTTGGAGAACTACTGCATTGAAGAATGGTCAAAAATCAGTGTTGATGCTTGTAAAAACCTTGTTGATAAATATCCAAAACGATTACAGGCAGTTATTAAGAATAAAGGGCATGCTATTGACTATTAGTAAGAGAGGTATGAATAATTTTGAACTAGTGCCATTATTGTTTTTCTTTGTATAATGTTTCAAACTTGCATAATTTATTTATTTGTTGAGTTTAAATTAAATGCTTATGCTTGATTTATTGTTTGAAATCCCTTTAATATTGTCTACCTTCTGGTTTGAGCAATATTCTTATAGAAATCTCAAAGATCCGAGGGGTATGAATAATATCGGGCACAAGTGTATGTATGTATGTCTACCTAAAACTTGTGACAGAGGCGATGGATTTTCACGAGATTGGTATCATTTTGAAGCTCGACCCTTTGGACGACAAATATTGAAAAATTGGCCAAAAACATTAATTCCTTCACCCTCAACTGGGCACTTTTCTACAGGGAGGGGGCTTTTTTCACTGATATTTTTGAAACCTGCATCACTTCCGTTTTGGCGATGAGTGCAACAGCAAACGCATCACATATTTTTTTCCCCACTTTCTTCTCCTCTTTCGCGGTAGGGTTCGAGCCTGCCTGTCTACTACCACTTCTTCTTTTTTTTTTTTTTTTTTTGCGCTCGCAATTTTCCTTTTTTTTGTTGCTCAACCAACACCCTTACACACACCTCCACTTTCTTTTCTGCCTTCACGTCACAGGTTCGAGCCTGCCTGCCTACTACAACCTTTTTTTTTTTTTTTTGCTCAACACACATCTACAAACACTCGGGCAACGCCGGGCACCCAGGTTAGTAATAACCTAAACAGCAGTAGATACTTGTAAAGGTGACAATTACGCCCCTTGGAAAAACTGGAAACAGGCAGAGTTATCTCCCCTTAGATCTATAAAATACGAGCATGTGTTCCGGTGACTCTCTTCCAATGCTAAACACTCCTTCATCTCTAAATGACTCTACGAACAAGACCGATAAAATTTAGCAACAAAGACAAACTTTGGATGCTGAATTACAAGGAATCATGCCATGAGTGTCATTTTCATAACATTTCGGTTGATGTAACCTTTGACCTTCTTCAGGTGTATCTTGTTGAACTTATGAATCTTTCTACCAAACTCAGAAATCTGCACAGAATTTTGAACGAAACCGTTTATTTAATCTACAGAAAGTAGCATGCTCTTGTTCCATCAACCATGACTGGGTAGAAATCCTAAGCAATTCGCTATTGTATTTTGAGTTGCCGTCCGCACTAAGGATTAAACTTTCAACCTTCAGAAGAGTGTAATTTTACAACTGAATTTTACCAAATAATATAATTGGTCAATTCAGAGTAAAGTGTATTACTATATGCTATCTTTTCTGTTCTCGGCAGAGACAATTTTTTATTTTTGTTCCAATTTAGAGGGCCCTCCACATTAAAACCTATTTTGTGTCTATCTCTGTCCTTCTGAAGACAGTGATATTCTCCTGAAGGTTCAATTCTCAGTGTAGGCGACCGAAAAATACAATTTGCAAATTACTTGGGAACTTTATCCAGTCGTGGTTGATGGAACAAGAACATGCTACCCCCATGAAGTAAATAAAGGCTTCCGTTTGCAATTCCATCCATCCAGATTCCTTCTAAATTCTTGAGTTCGACAAGATATACCTGATGAAGGTTGGAGGTTACATCTACCGAAATGCTGTGAAAATAACGCTCAAGATGAGAACAGTAGTTTGAATAATCCAAATAATATGGATAACCAATCCTCATCTAAAAAAATCAGAAACCTTTTTATTTCTTTAAATCACTTGGAATATATAAGAATACAAGTGATTTCAAGAAATTATTATTGTTATTACTGTATATATTATCTATTATTTATAATTATGTAATATAAAAGATATATACGGCACAATCATGTCGACACATCGGTTTTCACCAGACCCCCCAAGTTTTTTTTTTTTTTTTTTTTTTTATTACATTTTCACCCCAAACAAGGCACATTGCCACTTTGGTGTAGGGGGCTACTATCATGGGGAAACATTTACTGGGGTACTATGTAGGGATTAGGGCAGCGAGATGTTGGTTTACGTTGCACTTGAACTCATGCATGTCAGTACAGTTGGGGAAGCAGTGACGTGGGATGGAATTCCAAAGTCTAGCAGTTCTGGGGAAGAAACTACTGGAGTAGAAAGATCTTTTACATCTAGAGATCTCTACAGTGTGGGGGTGGGATTTTGCAGCTTGTCGGGTCTGTCGAGGGTGTTCACGTCGTGAGGGCACAAGTGCTTGCAGTTCTTCAGAGCATTCACCATTATAATACTTGTAGAACAGGCAGAGGGATGCAACGTTTCGACGATGGGACAGAGGCTGAAGTTTAGATGCCAGTTTAGGGCCTATCAGATTTGCGACTCTCTTTTTAAGTTAAGCAATGATGAACCTGGCCAGTACCAGATGAGTGATCATTTGGGAAAAGGCTAGGTGCTGTATGTACCGCTCCGAGTTGTAGAAATTTCCAGGTTGGTATCTGGGGGTGCGTTTAACTCACTGGGGAGATGCAGCCCAGAATCAAGACGGAAACCAATGAGAAACTACCATCTTTACTTGTCTTCTCAAGATTACCATGGCTCTACAATTTGGAGAGCTATGGTTGCTGACACTGTTAAAACAGCAGGACCATTGAACAGGCACATTCAGCAATGAGACAGGTTGACTTATCTAAAGAGCTTCAATACATCAAAAAATATAAAATAAAAAATTTACCTTTCATCTGATTCCTTAAGTCTTAATGACATTTGGTCATTTTCTTTCTTGGACTGCTCTAAATTCTGTTCCAATTCAGAAACTTGAACTTTATATTTTTCGAGTTCCACTTGAAGTGAATCCTTTTCTTCCTTATGCTTCGTAAGTATTGTTGTAAAATGTCCTTCTGACATTTTAAATTGATTCAATTCCTTTTTCAGGTCATAATTTTCCGTTTTAGTCTGCTCAAATTTTGATTCTGATTTTTTAAAATCACTTGTCATTTTCTCTAGTTTCTTTTTTAGGTCAGAATTTTCCATTTCATCCTGCTTAAATTTTGATTCTGATTTTTCAAAATCACTTGTCACTTTCTCTAGTTTCTTTTTTAGGTCAGAATTTTCCATCTCAACCTGCTTAAATTTTGATTCTGATTTTTCAAAATCACTTGTCAGTTTCTCTAGTTTCTTTTTTAGGTCGGAGTTTTCCATTCTAATCTGCATAACTTCTGATTGTGATTTTCCGAATGCATCTGCCTGATACTCGACTTTCCTTTGTAGCTCAGAGTTTTCGCTTTCAGCCTTCTGAAGTTTTGCTGCCTGTAATATACAAAGAGCATTATCCTAATTATTTGATATTTTATTAATATCATTTAGAAAAAGGTAACAGAGTATTGACTCCCTATACAGCAAGTCCTCCCACTTCACTCATATACACCAGAGAACAAATTAAATGAGACATAATTAGATATGCACTGGTTCACTTTTGCTTTATTATTATTAAAACATTTTGCAAAAAAAAAGTTTTTGCTGCTCACAAAATATCTCAACGAACAAAATAATTTTATTATAAAAATAAACAGGGCTGGGGAGTCGGAGTCGGAGTCAAGGCCAATTTATGGACCAGAGGAGTCGGAGGTGATAAAATTCTCCCGATTCTGACTCCAACTCCTCAAAAATAGCATTTTTTGCAGGGGAGAAAATTAGGGAAATATTCTCCTATTGTATCGTAATATCCTAAGTTACATTCTTTCAAGGAAGGTCACTCAATAAACGTTTAATATTACCCGCTGTTTTCTTTCTTGCCCTCTAGAATAAAGGCAATCACTGAGAAATGCATAGCTCCTGTCATCCCTCATCCGTACATGCGATCAGCTGTTCTCTCCTCACACAAGTCTAATTTAAGGATAGAGTCTACCCCTATGCGTCTAAAAATGCGTTTTTATTATAGTGTCTAAAAAGCTTTCATATCTTCAAAACATTTTATGAGTACGCAGAAAGTAGCAATTGTCTGTATTTTTGAGATGAGGTTTAACATTAACAAAAACCAACTAAGACTTGTCCTAGTAACATATCGCCGAGTGGTCCTAGATGTTGTATCAAAGTTTACAGTTAAAGGTGTTGAGTTCAATCCTGAACGAAGGCAGTGAAAAGTAACATTCAAAACAGAGAATCAGCAACTATGTCCCAGAGCCTAGCTGGAGTCCGAACACGGTACCCCCGTAATAATAATAAAGGGTTGGGTTCGAGACTCCTAACAAACGGTCCCCCAGTTCGATGCAAAACACTTGATGAAGGCTGGAGGGCAAAATGGCTGAAACATTGTGACTATAACAACCAACAGTCCGATAATCTCAATAAATATGCAGAAAGTATTCTGAAATGCATCAATGGTTGATATCCCCCCCACACACCCCCTACCTAACACCCTTCGCCACATACATCACTTCTCGATGTCCTCATGCACCAAGTGCCAAGATTGTACACAGTTTCATTGCCAGGCAAACGAATAATTTTGATGATTTTCATCATAAGTAGGATCTATAACTTGTTTACGAAAATAATCTGTTCTTCCATATTTTATGAAAAATCCTTTTAGAAGGTAAAATTCATCCTGAAAAAAAAAAACAGAAAGAATCCAAGTCTTTTGATATTCTACGACATTTTTCCATGTTAATCTTGAATGCATTCTAAATTTTTCCTGCTTTCCAACTGACTACAATATGGTTCTTTTGGCCAAGATCAAAGTGTAGTATCTGTTCTTCAGATGCTGCACTTCCATTTCTTGCTCCTTTCGGTGAAGGAGCAGTCCTTCACGACTGAGACAATTTTTATTTTAGTACCTTTTCTCCATGTTAAAAAACGACCCTGGTGTCTAACTCTGTCCCGTGGGGAGGCATTGCAAATAGGTATGGTTGTCTTCAAGTTCAATGTAAACAAGTTCTTGATGAGCCGTTCCCCTTAAGTAATCCAATTTACCAAATTTCCACTACTAACGATTACTGTCCTTTTGACCAATGTACACTCAATAACCCTTATCCTCGAGTGGCCTCTGGGCCTTGATAAGTAGTGACTCTTTTGTAAAAAAAAAAAAAAAAAAAAAAAAAAAAAAAACAGACAAAAAACTGTTTTAAATATGTTATCTATCTAAATAAACTCTAAAATATTCGTTTCAAAAAAGTTTTTATAAAAAATCTAAAGAAATATTTTAGATTAATAAAATGTATGCTTTGGCTTTACAAATTTCATTCGTAGAATTTTTTCTACATTTAAATTGTTAATCTTGAATGTATTCTAAATTTGTCTCCGTTTTCTGTGAAGTTTCTTACTAAGATTATTTTTTGGAAAAATTTACTGACTTTTTTTTTTTCCATATTTCTTATTTTATTAATAAAATTTATTCTGAAAAAAGATTTTTTACTGCTTCAAGGGTGTGAATTCCATATAGACACGTTGATTTAATTTGAATAAAATAAAATATGCATCAAGTGCACTTGAAAGCCAAATTACAACGTAATATTAGGAAAATAAACAAATATTTTACTTGTTTGAAATTTATAACATAAATATATTTCGGAGAAATACTCCATCTTCAGTATGTTGTTTTCTTTCTTTTTTTTCTTTTCTTCTTTCTCTCCATGTTGTAAAGTTGGAGAAAGAAATATCCGTTTGTAAAGAAAAAAAAAAAAAAGAAAGAAAACAACATACTGAAGATGGAGTATACCTCCGAAATATATTTATGTTATAAATTTCAAGTAAAATATTTGTTTATTTTCCTAATATTACGTTGTGATTTGGCTTTCAAGCGCACTTGATGCATATTTTATTTTATTTTTACTGCTATTTCTGTGTTTTAAGTGTTGTGTACATATGAATTATGCACAATTTATTTTTCAAAATTGTATACAAAATTTACAATTTATTTTTCAAAATTGTATACAAAATTTACAATTTATTTCCCAAAAATAGAATACCAAATTTACAATTTATTTCTCAAAAATAGTATACAAAATTCACAATTTATTTCTCAAAAATAGTATACAAAATTTATAATTTATTTCTCAAAAATAGTATACAAAATTTATAATTTATTTCTCAAAAATAGTATACAAAATTTACAATTTATTTTTCAAAATAGTATAGAAAATTTACGATTTATTTTCAAAATTGTATACAAAATTTACAATTTATTTCCCAAAAATAGTATACAAAATTTATAATTTATTTCCCGAAAATAGTATACAAAATTTACAATTCTTTTTGAAAATATTATAAAAAATTTACAATTTATTTCCCAAAAATAGTATACAAAATTTACAATTTATTTCCCAAAAATAATATACAAAATTTACAATTTATTTCCCAAAAATAGTATACAAAATTTACAATTTATTTCCCAAAAATAGTATAGAAAATTTATAATTTATTTTTCAAAAATAGTATACAAAATTAACAATTTATTTCCCAAAAATAGTATACAAAATTAACAATTTATTTCCCAAAAATAGTATACGAAATTTACAATTTATTTCCGAAAATAGTATACAAAATTTATAATTTATTTCCCGAAAATAGTATACAAAATTTATAATTTATTTCCCAAAAATAGTATACAAAATTTACAATTTATTTCCGAAAATAGTATACAAAATTTATAATTAATTTTTCAAAAATAGTATACAAAATTTATAATTTATTTCCCAAAAATAGTATACAAAATTTACAATTTATTTCCGAAAATAGTATACAAAATTTATAATTAATTTTTCAAAAATAGTATACAAAATTTATAATTAATTTTTCAAAAATAGTATACAAAATTTATAATTTATTTTTCAAAATAGTATAGAAAATTTATAATTTATTTCCCAAAAATAGTATACAAAATTTACAATTTTTTTCCGAAAATAGTATAGAAAATTAACAATTTATTTCCCAAAAATAGTATACAAAATTTACAATTTATTTTCCGAAAATAGTATACAAAATTTATAATTTATTTTTCAAAAATAGTATACAAAATTTATAATTTATTTTTCAAAATAGTATAGAAAATTTATAATTTATTTCCCAAAAATAGTATACAAAATTTACAATTTTTTTCCGAAAATAGTATAGAAAATTAACAATTTATTTCCCAAAAATAGTATACAAAATTTACAATTTATTTTCCGAAAATAGTATACAAAATTTATAATTTATTTTTCAAAATAGTACACAAAATTTACAATTTATTTCCAGAAAATAGTATACAAAATTTACAATTTATTTCCCAAAAATAGTATACAAAATTTACAAATTATTTTTCCCTAATTGGGCAGGTTCGTGGATTTTTTTTCTGGGCGAGATTCTGCCAACTCGCCTATGGGTGGCATTGGAGAGTTGACATACATCTCGTTGTTTATTTTTTGCAAAGCTATTTTATATCTTCTTTACGCCTGAGACAAATAACCTCTAAATCTTAAGGTTTTTTTTAGATAAAAACCATAATTATTGCATTTTCTTATTTATCTCTATACATATTTTTTTGCAAATAATATATTTCTCTTGATAAAGTTAAAAAAAAAAAAAAAAGAAGCTAAATGGCACAGCTTTAGCCATGAAGTCATTTATTACTTTGGAGTTAACTTGATGCATAGACCGATTCATACCATCTAAAAAATTCCAACAAAAACCTAACAGCCAGCCATGGTTCTCCCCTGAATGTGATGCTGCCATCGCGCACAGAAATCACTTTTTCCATAGCTACCAACGTAATAGATGTACTGAGACTAAAGCTATTTTCAGGACTGCCAGCAACCACTGTAAAAGAGTAATAAAACATGCAAGAGAGTTGTATGCTCAGTCTGTTAAATCCAAAGTAGCTGAGCAGCAGCTTGGTTTTCATCAGTTCTGGCAAATAGCAAACAGGATCTTGAATAGAAGCGTGCATTCTATCCCAACTATCATCAATGGACCAGAGGTCATCTCGTCAGCATCAAACAAGGGCAGACTATTTGCCAAGAACTTTGCAGCTAATTCTACCCTATGCGACAATGACCATCAACTCCCTGTATTTCCTCCTATAACAGACAACACGCTATGCAACATACAAATATCTGTGCATGAGGTCGCCAAGCTAATCAAGAACCTTGATTCCAGTAAAGCAACTGGCCCTGACGACATTCCAGTTATAGTGCTGAAAAAGCTACAACCAGAACTTGCCCCCATACTTACAAAACTGTTTAAGCGTTGCCTTAAGGAGAAGTGCTTTCCAACACCCTGGAAAACCTCATCAGTATGCCCTGTATTTAAGAATTCAAGTGAAAAGTCATCTCCCTCTCAGTACAGACCAATAAGTCTCCTATGTGTCATGAGTAAGTTGTTGGAATCCATATTAAATAAAGAAGTAGTCAACCACCTCAACAGAAACAACCTTCTTAGTGACATGCAATATGGTTTCCGCTCTGCAAGATCTACAGCAGCTGTGCTAAGGGTTATATCACATAGGATTAGTGAATCTCTTGACAAAGGTTTCCTTTTCAGGGCAATTGCTCTTGACATATCGAAGGCCTTCGATAAGGTATGGCATAAGAGCCTACTTCGCAAGATTTCCAGCTACGGTATAAATGGAAATGTTTTCTCAATCATTAAATCATTTCTCTCTGATAGGCTCATAAGAGTAGTGGTTGATGGGCAGAAATCAGAGGCCCACAGTATTAATGCTGAAGTCCCTTAGGGATCCATCCTGGGCCCAACTCTCTTCCTGATCTACATCAATGATCTCTCAAAGCACATACTTAAATCATTCGTTGACATCTATGCTGATGATACGACCATCTATGGCAACATATCAAAGGCCGTAAATGACAAAGTTCTCTCTAATTCTCTCTCCTCTGATCTTGAGCGCGTGGTTCAATGGGGTAAGAGGTGGCTGGTCACTTTTAATGCATCCAAAACCAAGCTTCTATCTTTACATCATCAACGCTCTGATCCCCATCTGGCATCAATTGAAATGGATGGCTCCTGTCTTGGGGAGGCTCCATGTTTTGACAAGCTTCTGGGTTTGACCTTTACTCCTGATCTGAAATGGAACACGTACATCAAATCTGTTGCTAGGGACGCTGGGAAAATGGTGGGATCCTTCTACCGCTCCAGAAGATATCTCACTACTGATGCAATTCTCTATCTGTATAAAAGCCAAGTACGTCCAAGGATGGAGTACTGCTGCCACATGTGGGCAGGAGCTGCTAAAAACAGCCTATCCTGCCTTGACAGAGTACAAAATAGACTTCGTAGTTTAGTGGGGGATGCCCTTTTCTCTTCCCTGCAACCTCTCTCCCACA
>NC_136515.1:5036684-5069184 GCF_053919585.1 Euprymna scolopes | reverse complement strand
TAAGAATAATGGTTGGGCGTTATGGCAATTTTATTTTTTTATCGGTTTCAGGTTTATTTTTTGATATTCCGTTATTTAATTCGCATTATTTTTTAAACTTTATACTGAGACACATTCTGGGCATCAGGTGGAACTCTTTTACACCTGATACGAATGCCCTCATGTGAGCTGACGTAACATGCATTGAAAAATTGATTATACATAACCAGATGAGGCGGACTGGACATCTAACAAGGATGGATGATGAGAGATTACCCAAGCGCCTGTTTTACGGCAAAATTATACAAGGAAAGGATCCGCAACACAAACCAAAGAAACGTTTCAAGGACAACATCAAGGATAATCTAAAAGCTCTCGGTATTGATGTGTCTAGCTGGGAGAGTGCTTTCAGTGATCGTGAAAAATGGCGCTCGATGGTTTATCACGGCCGTGATAGCTTTGAGAAGAAAAAATATGACCATGCAAAAAATTAAGTGTGGAAGAAAAATCTGTCAGATATGTCAGAGGCTTTTGTGCTGAACCACATTTGTCATTTATTTTCCATAGCCAGGAAGATCAGATAATAAAAGGCAAAATATGTGTGGTCATTTTGTGTATGTCTTCAAAAGGCTTCTTTCGCACACGCTCCCGGGGTCGTTACTATCGCTTAAACTGTGTATATAGGTCCTATATAATAATATCTAGGAATTAAGAAAGGGCATAGCGTATAGATTTATTTACATCGATTTTTACAAAATTATTGTTATTTTGGCTTCTCGCGTGTTGATTGGGCTTTTTAGTATAAATAAAATGAAACTAAACTCAAACGGACGTGTTCGCGGCAATGCGCCGGGAACAGACGCTTACGCTGCGTGACTTCTATTTGACCTTCTTAATTAGGTCAAATGGAAGCAGCAAAGTTAACTTTTATTACGCACGCCTGTTTTTATAGTTAGATAAATAAATTCAAACATGTCTACGCTGTATGTTGCGTTGGCCCAATGGTAACATCGCACTTTTTTTTTTTGCACACATTAATTTCCAACTCAAGGGTTCGATTCTCATACTCACCTATCAAAACATTTTTTTATTATTATTTAATTTTATTATTATTTAACCCCCCCTCGGAAGTTTTAATTTACCTCAAGACACCCGGGCATGGCCGGGTACCCCCCCCCTCCGCTAGTGGGTTTATAAGACTAAAAATTCCAACCTTTATCACCCTAATGGTTGGGCGTTATGGCAATTTTATTTTTTTATCGGTTTCAGGTTTATTTTTTGATATTCCGTTATTTAATTCGCATTATTTTTTAAACTTTATACCGAGACACATTCTGGCCATCAGGTGGAACTCTTTTACACCTGATACGAATGTCCTCATGTCAGCTGACATATATATATATATATATATATATATATAAATCTTAAAAAAACTTTGCAAGGGTGAGATATAGGTAAAATAATTTCGCTTGTTTTCTTTTTCTTATAAATGAAATGTTTTTTCCATAATGTTTTATTGTTAAAGTGTTTTTTTATTAAATAAGTATGACGGAGGCTGTTTTTGTAAAAATTTTCAAACGACATAATGCTTGAATTTGTCCAAATAGTCTTGAAACAATGAAATACAATATTTGTTGCTATCAATCCATTCCTTGATGTCTTGAGTTTTGTTAAACAATATATATATATATATATATATATATATATATATATACAGAGAGAGAGAGAGAGAGAGAGAGAGAGAGAGAGAGAGAGAGAGAGAGAGAGAGAGAGATATGACACGGGTGTTTGCACAGAAACAAATATTTAATTTCACGCACTAGAGCAGATTATGAAAAAAAAAATGCAAGGGAGGTAATCCTAGATAAAAAAAATGATACCACGAGAGTGACCTCCCTTGCATTGGGTAAAATGATATGAATTCAAACACTAAATAAAAAAACAATATTAAAATAAACACGCATAAACATAGGAATAAAATTATATAAAAGTATATGATAATTGGAAAAAAAACAAATAGGAAAAACAGGGAAAATTAAAACAAAAATAAATAATTAATAAATAAAAAATAAAAATATGAAAGTACGGGTTAAAACGGAAAACTATCTTTACATAACACCAAAAGATGGAGGAAGTGAGGAAGCATGGCTGTGGAAATCTTTTTACCCGAATACGATGTCCAGCATGTTAAAAATATACCATTTGTGTAAAAATCTAATGGATAATCATCTGAAGAAGTTTGTGGGGACAGGATATTTTTTACGAAAACATAAATCGTAAAATTGCCAATTCATTAATGAAACAGCTGTAATGGAAAAATCCAGCAAATAAATGAAGGTTATAAAAAGAAAACACGAGTCTTTGAATTTTCAACAAAACTTTTCACTATATATATACAGTGATGATCATATTTATTGGCACGGTAAAATAAAAGTTAAATTTTGTCTAATAAATTCTAAAAAAGGGATTAAATTAAAGAAAATAACAAAGTATATTATGTATTTTTAACTGGCCTTTCCGATGCAGCAATCGGATTTTAGAAAAAATAAATAACAAAGGAACAACAAACATAATTGCAAAAAACCCTTGTTCAAAATTATTGGCACGGCTTTGTTTTTCTTTTAGTATCAGTATAATATCAATCAATTTCCGGTTTACGTGCTTTCTGAACTTTTTTATAGCGATATTATGCTTGTTTAACGCTAATTCAGTGAATAATTTTTTTCAGATAATTTTTAGATAGCGATTTATTTAAACTATTATAAGTGACTAAATTATAATTTTCAATCGCCATGGTTAAAACTAAGGAACACAGCGAAGACGTCAGGAAGCTTGTTGTAGCATGCCATACCAATGGGGAGGGCTATGATAAGATTTCAAAGAAGCTAAACCTTCCCAAATCCACTGTTAGAGCCATAATAAACAAGTTCAAATCGCAAGGCCACGTTATGAGTTTAGAGGGTAGAGAGAGAAAAAGGATTCTTTCCCCAAGAGATGAACGGAAAATTGTTCGACAAGTAAAACAAAACCCAAGGATCTCTGTTGGGGAGATTGTTGATGAACAGAGCACCTCTGGAGTGAATGTATCTCGACATACAGTTGGTAGAGTTTTGAAGAGAGCTGGTTTAAAAGCATGTCGTCCGAGAAAGACTCCCTTATTGAAGCCTATGCACCTGAAAGCAAGGCTAGCCTTTGCAAAACGTCATATTGATAAAGATGTTGCATTCTGGAAACGTGTTCTATGGACTGATGAAACGAAAATAGAGTTATTTGGCCATAATAAAGTGTCTTATATTTACAGAAAATCTGGCGAAGCTTTCCTGCCTAAGAACACCATACCCACAGTGAAGCACGGTGGAGGCAGTTTGATGTTTTGGGGATCCTTTGCTGCCTCTGGACCAGGGCGACTTGTTAAGGTCACAGGTAGCATAAAAAAGGAAGATTATGTTAAAATATTGGATGAAAACCTGAAAGACTCTGCTAAAGAGCTCTCACTTGGTCGTCGTTGGTGGTTCATGCAAGATAATGACCCAAAGCATTCGGCTAAACTGACTAAGAAATGGCTTGAGGACAATCATATTAATGTTTTGGAGTGGCTATAACAAAGCCCAGACCTTAATCCAATTGAAAATTTATGGAGAACATTAAAATTGAGGGTAATGCAAAGGAAGCCTAAGAATCTTATTCAATTGGAGGATTATTGTCAGGAAGAGTGGGCTAAAATTACTACTGAAGAGTGCAACAACTTGGTTGTAAACTATGAAAAGCGACTGAGGAAGGTAATCAAGGCCAAAGGCTATACAATTGATTATTAAATAAATCGTGCCAATAATTTTGAACAAGGGTTTTTTGCAATTATGTTTGTTGTTCCTTTGTTATTTATTTTATTATTTGACAAAAGCACTCGTATATATATATATATATATATATATATATATATATATATATATATATATATATATATATATATACATACACACACATACATACACACATATATATATTAGGTTAGTGTAAAAATAATATCTTTTTGATGTTCAACTTCAAAAGATCATAACTCCTTTCATATTAAACTTTAATTAATCGAAATAAGAACCATTAGAATCGACACATTTTTTATCAACGAGAAACAAGTTTATTTATCCCATTAGCATAGAAACCTGGAGTTCTGGAAGCGATGAAATCACTGAAGGCCGATTCAGCATCATCTCAGCTTTTGAAGCATTTTTCGTGCAGGAAGTTGTCAAGATACTTGAAAAAGTAATAATCAGTGGGTGAGAAGTCCGGTGAATATGGCAGAGGAGGCAGAGTCTCGTAGCCCAATTTGTTCAGCTTGTACAGGGTCAGTTAAGCAACATGCGGGCAAGCGTTATCATGGAGGAGAATTGGTCCCAATCTCGGGCACTTAGGTTGGAGCTTGGTGGGGGATGCCCTTTTCTCTACCCTGCAACCTCTCTCCCACAGAAGAGACGTTGCGAGCCTATCCTTGTTTTATCGTTATTTCCATGGCAGGTGCTCGTCTGAACTCCAATCTCTGGTTCCCCCTCGCCAATCTTTCACGAAAAACACCCGTCTAGCTGAATCCACTGTCAAAAGATTCCCCCACTCTATATCTGTGCCTAAATCAAAACGCGGATTCCATGAACAAAGCTTCTTTCTTAGAACTGCACGCCTGTGGAACTCTGTTCCGTCTGCCTGCTTCCCTCCGGACTACAACTTGGATGTCTTCAAGTCCAATGTTAACAAATTCCTAATGAACCGCCCCCTTAATTAAACACTTCATCAAATCTCCACACTAACGTAATGTACTTGCAATAACCCTTATCCCTGAGTGGCTTCCGGGCCTTGATAAGTGGTGATCACTGTGTAAAAAAAAAAAAAAGTACTTCTCGGCCGTAATCGTTCTGCCCAGATTCAAGAAGCTGTGGTAGATGAGACCGGCTGCATACCACCAAACAGTCACCATAACCTTTTTTGGGTGCAATTTTGGCTTCAGGAAGCGTTGTGGAGCTTCTCCGGGATCCAACCACTGTGCTGAACATCACTAGTTGTCATAGAAGGTCCATTTCTTATCACACATCACAATCCGCCTGAGAAACAGATTGTTTTTTGTTGCTCATAAGGAGTGTAGAAGACACCTCAAAACGACGATATTTTTGATTATCGTTCAATTCATGCGGCACCCATTTATCCAACTTTTTTGACTTCTCTACTTGCTTTAAATAGTGAACGACTGTTCAGTGGTCGACCTCGAGTTCAACAGCAATTTCTCGTGTGGTTTTGTGAGGATTGGCTTCAATTAAGGCTTTCAAATGTTCATTATCAACTGTAGTTACCGACCGTGAGTGTCTTCTATCTTCAAGGCTCTCGTCACCATTGCAAAATTTCTTGAACCACCGTTGTAGCACGCATTTGTTAGTGGTTCCTGGGCCAAATGCATCATTGATATCACGAGATGTCTTGGCAGCTTTTCAGCCTAGTTTTAATTGGAACAAGAAAATTGTGCGGATTTTAATGTTGTCCATGCTGTCGAAAAGCCTACAAAAAAAAATGAATGAAGAGATTGAGAATGCTAACAAATAACACGACTCGATAGAGTGAAAAACGCACTTCAAAATGATATATAATATGGCTATATATATATATCAATGAATTAATTCAGAAATCATATACAAAAGTAAAAAATATATATAAAAGTACTTTTAATGCATCTAAAACCAAGCTTCTATCTTTGCATCATCAACGTTCTGATCTCCATCTGGCACCAATTGAAATGAATGGCTCTCTTCTTGGGGAGACTTCATGTTTTGACAAGCTTCTGGGCTTGACCTTTACTGCTGACCTAAAATGCAATACGTACATCAAATCCATTGCTAAAGTCGCTGGAAAAATGATGGGATTCTTCAATCGATCCAGTAGATTTCTATCTGCTGATGCAATTTTCTACCTATATTAGAGCCAGGTGCATCCAAGGATGGAGTATTGCTGTCACATCTGGGCAGGAACTGCTAGGAAGATCTTATCCTGCCTTGACAGAGTTCAGAATAGACTTCGTAGCCTAGGGGGAGGGGATGCCCTTTTTTCTACCCTGCAACCTCTTTCTCACAGAAGAGACGTTGCGAGCCTGTCTCTGTTTTATTGTTATTTTCATGGCAAGTGCTCGTCTGAGCTTCAATCTATGGTTCCCCCTCACCAAACATTCACGAGAAACACTCGTTTGGCTGAAAACACTATCAATAATCCCCCCCCTCTGTACCTGTGCCTAAACCTAAACGTAGATTCCATGAACAAAGCTTCTTTCTTAGAACTGCACACCTATGGAATTCTCTTCCGTTTACCTGCTTTCCAGCTGGCTACAATATGGCCGTCTTCAAGTCCAATGTAAACAAGTTCTTGATGAGCCGTTCCCCTTAAGTAACCCAATTTACCAAATTTACACTTCTTACGATTACTATGGTATTGTCCTTTTGACCACTGTACACTGTTTAACCCTTATCCTCGAGTGGCCTCTGGGCCTTGATAAGTTGTGATTCCTTTGTAAAAAAATAAATTGTTTTTGCACCAACCTAATATATATATATATATATATATATATATATATATATATATATATATATATATATATATATATATATATATAATTTTACGAGTCTTAGCGATTTGAATACTAAACTGTATCATTATAAGGCTTATTTTGATCTCGATAGTTTGATTTGAGGCGTCTCCTCCCCCTCATTTATAAATCATGGCTGATTTGGCTGATCAAAAAATAGCGACTCTCGCTTAATAAAATTTTTATTTTCTTAGTTAAAAAATACTTCTTGGTCGATTTACGTGATTTTTGGAGTATGCCATTTTCGTCACGTTCGTTCCGTTTGGTCATAAAGTTGTGTCTGTTTTTTTGTATTTTTTTTTTGTTGTATTTTTGTTTTTGTAATTAAGTCGACTTCTAAGAACTAAACTGAAACTAAACTGAAACTAAAGCGAAAGTAATTTTTAGTGTGTGTGTGTGCGTGTGTGTGTGTGTGTGTGTGTGTGTGTGTGTGTGTGTGAAATAGATAGATAGATAGATAGATAGATAGATAGATAGATAGATATTCACTGCGTTTGACGCCCATATCTATTTAGGTCGCCAAACAACAAAACTTTTAACAATTTTCTAAATCTGAAGCAGCTCGATTGTCAAAAAATAAAGTGCAACTGTGGATGCTTGTTAAGAATGTCGACAGATCGAGTTTTTTTTTCTTTTTTTTTTAATATATCGTTTTAAGCAAAAGCAATACTGACTTAATATTACGTACTATTTTCGACATAAGTCGGAAATAGTAATATCTCCAAATATTACGGAAATTTTCCGAATAGAAAGTTATTTGTAGTTAAAAATAATTTTTACAGAAAATTAGGTAAAATCGTATTTTTCTTAGATGTTATAAAGAAGACGGGTACTTCTACAGTTTTTCGCCGAAAACAGGGACGCCATTTGTTTTCGGGCACTTGTCATTAAAATCAGAGGGAGAAATCAGTATTTTAAAGTATGACTGAAGTAGGAAATAAACAACAACAAAATTTACGAAATTTTTTTTATTAAAATTATATTTTCTAACGCTAACTTTGCGATAAATGTTTTTACAATTATATTTTGAGAGTTTGTATTACTGTACACATAGATTCGAAAAAGTTGTCAAAAAACAAATATATAACAAATAAATGTTATCAAAGGCAAGATAAGTTACTTTTCTGCCAAACTGGATACACTTTTTTGTTTTTATTCAATATAACATATTTATTCAGCTCGAAAAACATACAGTGTTTATCGATGTATTCGAAAATTCAAGATGGCGTCTCACACCCTCTTTAACACGGTAAGTTTGGAAAAAGGTGTTATAAATAAAAAAACTATACAAAATACTATTAAAAACCCGCCGAATATATGTCAACCTATGTCACGGTAACATATATTGAGCGAGTTTTTAACAGTATTTTATCCGGTTTTTTATTTATAACATCTTTTCCCACACTTACCGTGTTAAAGAGAGAATAAGACGCCATCTTGAATGTTCCAATACATCGGTAAACACTGTATGGTTTTCGAGCTGAATAAACATGTTACATTGAATAAAAACACGAAAAATATATCTAGTTTGGTAGAAAAATAACTTATCTTGCCTTTGATAACATTTATTTGTTATATATTTGTTTTTTGACAACTTTTTCGAATCTATGTGTACAGTAATACAAACCCATATTTTGATACATTTTTATACAATAAATGTCCTAGTTTTCAAATGGCGTTTGTCCAGTTCAAACAATTATGAATATGTTATTTTCATTTTCTGTTTTCAGTGGCGTAAATTATTTCAAAGACAAAAATTTATAAAAATTATTTATTTTTATATAGAACCCAGGGCTGAAATAAACCCTAAAAAATTTGATTTTTATTATTTTTTAAACATTTTTTATTAGACTAAATATACAATAACGGAGACCGCCATCTTGTTTTGAAATTTTGGCCTTCCTAAAGGCTTGCCAGATTGGCCTTTTTGATGTCAAATTTGGCCTTTTTAACGCTCTTGCATGGACCAATCTGTCAAGCCTTACAAAGGCCAACATTTCTGTCGACTCCATCTTAACAAGCACCGGCCGACCTGTACAATGCGCACTCCCCCTTATAATTTATTTTTCGTTTCGTTTTTTTTTTTTTTAATTTGTTTTAGAGGATTATTTTTCTTTCTTTCTTTCTTTTTTTTTTTTACATAAGAGTTATCACTTATCAAGGCCCAGAGGCTATTCGAGGATAAAGGTTAAAGAGTGTACAGTAGTCAATGAAACTATATTGTAATAATCATTAGTAGTGTAAATTTTGTAAATTGGATTACTTAAGGGATTACTTAAGGGGAACGGCTCATCAAGAACTTGTTTACATTGGACTTGAAGACGACCATATTGTAGTCACGCTACATGTAAGAGAGTTCCACAGGTGTGCAGGTGAAGCTTTGTTCATGGAATCTACGTTTAGGTTTAGGCACAGATGAAGAGTGAGGGAAATTATTTATAGTGGTTACAACTAGACGAGTGTTTCTCGTGAAAGTTTGGCGAAGGGGGGGGCGTAGATTGGAGCTCAGACGAGTACTTGCCATGAAAACAGCGATTATTATTGATTGCACACTAATCTACCAGGTTATCAAAAACAAAAAAGTCAATATTTAGACATTTGAAAGAGGTGTTCAGTTTTTAATTACAACGTTGTAATAAATCGATCCCCCATATTGGAAACACTCGGCAAGAACACATCACATGGGAGAGTTTTATTTGGTATAGGTGCAGCAGCATCTGTCCACCCTCAAAAACTCCTTTAAAATGACCACTATTATGGGTTTTCAGAAGTGCTACAAAACGGAAATAACGTTTGCGAGGACTCACGGCGGAGTCACCAGATTTAGGACAGTGGCTTGTCAGTCAGTGTTCTCCAATTCGTAGTTGGAATCTGTTGATATTAGAGATCATGGTTGTAGGTGCAGGGATATCGATACTTTGAAAGTGTTAGCACATCACTGGGACCGTTAAAGTTAAATTTCACCATATTTCCGACTTACAGAAGGGTTCTACCGAGTCACAGTCTCATCCATATAAATTTAAAAGGCGTGAAGAACTTCGGAAAAATAACGGCAATCGAATAAGATATGAGATTGCTATTATCATCATCATCAACATCATGACGGCCCGAACCAATGTGACTCTTCCTCTCTAGAGTTTCCTGTCTTCCGTCAGCTGCCTAGGATCTTCAGGTTCACAGTTGACGTCGTGTGCTATTTGCTGGATGTACGTGGATCTAGGGCATCCTTTGCTTGCGCGTTCGTGTCGTGAAGTCCATAGCAATACAATTAAAATATGTATGGCTACGTGAAACCCTTCTGTAAGTCGGACTTACATATATTGAAATTCGCATCTCAAAAGCATCGGCCGCATCGGATGGGCTGCATTCAGTATGGACTTTGGAGCTAACTAACAAACTGAAAAGGCAGTTCTTCGGGGCAGTGGTAGAGTCTGTCCTTGTTTACGATGCGACAACCTGGACACTCACCAAAAGATTGGAAAGAAAACTAGACGGCGCATACATCCGTATGTTACAAACAGTATAAAATATATCTTGGCAAAATCATCCCACTAAGCAGCAACTTTATGGCAAGCTACCTGCCATATCTAATAGCATCAGGGAGAGACGCCTACGATTTGCCAGTCACTGTCTAAGGAGCAAGTATGAATTGGTGAATGATATTGCTATGGATTCCACAACACGGACACGAAAGCAAACGACGACCTAGATCCACGTACATCCAGCAAATAGCACACAACGCCAACTGTGAACCTGAAGATCTGAGACAGCTAACGGAAGATAGGAAACTCTGGAGTGGAAGAGTCACATTGGTCCGGGCAAGGAACCTCTCCCGACGATGATGATAACAGCGATCTCATGTTCTTATTCGAATGTTGTTATTATTTCGAAGTTGTTCACACCTTTTGAATTTATATGGATGTGAATGTGACTCGGAAGAACCCAGAAGATCTGGTGAAATTTATCTTTAACGGTCCCAGTGACATTCTACTGCTTCCAACATTTTTTTTTACACTTTCACCCCAAACAAGGCATGTTGCCACTTTGACGTAGGGGCTACTATCAGGGACCTAAGTTGCAGGGATTCTATGTAGGGAGTTGAGCAGCAAGATGTCTGTTTATATTACACTTGAACTTCTGCATATCAGTACAGTTGGGGAAGCAGGAAACCGGAAGAGAATTCCAAAGTCCTGAAGTTCTTGGGAAGAAGCTATTAGAGTGAAAGGCTTTCTTACATCTAGAGATTTCAACTGTGTAGGGGTGGGACTTCACTATTTTTTCATCGAAGGGGTACAAGGGCCTGTAGTTCGTCAGAGCATCCACCATTAAAATACTTGTAAAACAGGCAGAGGGATGCAACATTACGTCGGTGGGACAAGGGCTAAAGTTTACATGACAGTTCGAGACCTATTAGGTTGGCTACTCTCTTTTGAAACCTGTTCAGGAGCGAGAGACTAGTAGCAGATGCACCAGCCCAAATGTGACAGCAGTACTCCATACATGGGCGAATGGTGGCTTTGTAGAGGTACAGGATACTTTAAGGCGTAACTAACTTTTTTTTTTTTTTTTTTTTTACATGGGTGTCACTACTTATCAAGGCCCAGAGGCCACTCGAGGATAAGGGTTAATCGGTATACATTAGTCATTGTGATTTTAGTATAGTAAACAGTGGGAATTTTGTAACTTGGATTACTTAGGGGGACGATTCAATTAGAACTTGTTCACATTGGACTTTTTCTTTTTTTTTTCATAGGTATCAACACATTATCAAGGCCAAGGGGCCACTCAAGTATAAGGGTTAAAGAGTGTACAGTAGAAATTGGACAATATAATAATCATTAGTAATGAAAATTTGTTAAATTTGATAACTTATATGGAACGGCTCATCAAGAACTTATTTACGTTAGACTTGAAGACAACCATATTGTAGTCAACCGGAACTTTCTAGCACGATAGAAAGAGCCCACTTTCTTTGCAGCAGCCTTAGCAATAATCTCGATGTATCTATTCCAACTTATGTTTCCTGCCAAGGAGCTTGAACGAAGTGCTCGCTAGCCATAGCTATTGGTGGTTGGTAAGGTTTCATGTAATTATTAAAGGAAACCATCGATATCCCTGCAACTGCAACCATGATCCCTATAATTGATGGATCCCGATTGCAGATTGGTCATCCTGTGGGGTCACATTTTCCACAAAAGCAACATTGAAGGGTCAACAACAAATTAATAATTTAAACGAAACCTTTTCCCGAATTTTTCCAAAAAGTATGAGTTATCACCCCCTGTTCTTTGATCGAAAAGCACAACCTGGTGACAGTTTAGTGAAGCATACCAAAAAACATGGCGTCCGACCGAATACTGCAAGTGCCGAATTACATTCTCGTTCGATGTAGTAATTTTCCATGGCGAGAAGTAATGTTCATGTACATGGCACGCAATTTCAAGACGAGGGGATTTTAATGCCTCCCAGTGGCGGAGTTATTTTTTTGATCCAGTCTCGGCGAAGACAAGAGAAAAATTGGAACAAACTAACTTGATTTTCACATTCAAATCTTTATAAACACATGTTCTCGCAGATTTGAACCTGTTTGCATGCAGAACGTAAGGTAGTTCCTTTATTCCACGTGTGCAGATAATCAATTCACAACCTTGTGTGCTTACACGGCATTGAAACGGTGATTGCTATGAAAATGTTACAGTATGTAACAGTCGCTACAGAGTAATTCTGGCTTGGTAGACCAACACAAAACCTACCTTAAAAAACTTCTTCACTATTGGTTTTCGGGTGTGCTGAAAACGAATATCGCATTTAAGTTTTCCACAAACAAGTAGTTTTCTTGATACTAAGCATTGTAATTCTTTATGGTATAAGTGGTGGCTATTGTTGTATGCGCAAGCGCGCATATTTATTTACATTTGATTGAAAAAAAAAGTGAGAATTTTTACGAACGGGGACAATAATCATCCTTTCACCGTCTAGTTCTACTTCCGGTTTACATAATTGCAGATTAGAATGAGTTAAACTTCATGATTTGCCAACAGTTTTGGTGACTACGCATATTAATTTACTCAAGTAATTACCTGTCATAGGAAGTAGACGGTGTTAGTTAAGTTGGTGTCCCCAGCTAATTATATTCCACGATTTCTTGTTTGTAGTTTTCAGAATTCAATGTACCTATTTACTATGCCTCCCCACGGGACAGAGTTAGACACCAGGGTCGTTTTTTAACGTGGAGAAAAGGTACAAAAATAAAAATTGTCTCAGTCGTGAAGGATTTCTCCTCCACCGAAAGAGAACAAGAAATGGAAGTGCAGCATCTGAAGAACAGATACTACACTTTGATCTTGACCAAAAAGAAACAAAAAGCGATTTAAAATAGTTTTTTTTTTGTTTTTTTTTTGTTTGTATTTTTTGGTACTTGTAACAGTTTAATCAAGACATTAAAAAATGAAAAATTTATTTATAAAATGACGTCATAATTTCGCTATCCAATCAATGACATTTTTTCAACCGGTGTAAGACGACTGCTGTTCCCCCCCCCCTATTTTAGTTTCCTTAAAGAGCAAGAGAGTCGAAAAAAGTTTATATTGTACGTATCCGTTATGGAATGAAGTTCTCCAAAAAAAAAAAACTAAAAAAAAAAAATCACTTAATTTCATCAAGTAGTTTTTTTTTTTTTAGTTTTTTTTTTTACAGCGAAAAAACAATCTGTTATGATACCGAGCAAAAGGTTCGATTTTTAGGAAGAAAAGCTAGTATTAAAGATGGGGAGGGAGTGTCGGCGCTTTAAACTGAGTTATCTCCCCGTGGCGTGTTCTAAAAATCCAAACAAATTTTTTTAAAATTCCAAGAAATCTACCTTCAACGTGCTGTCATAAAAGCGTGTTTTTCCGCAGTAAAAACAAACAAACAAACAAACAAACAAACAAACAAAAAAAACAACAAAAAAAAAAAACTACTCGATCAAATTAAGTGAAATTTTTTTTCGGAGATCTTCAGATCAAGACGAATGCGTACAATATAACCATTTTTTCAATATTTTCATTGTTTATTGTCTTGATTAAACCGTACAAGTACCTTTTTTTTAAATCCAAAATTCAACCGACGTTTCTTGTGCACTTTTGCAACAGCGCTATTTTTAAATAGTTTTCTTTTCAGGTTAAATTCAAGCTCCACGGTATCTTTTTTTTTTTTTAAATTGTTAGGTGAAAGCACAGAATAGTTACAAAACACCCTCCCCATGTTAAGAATGGCTTTCAAAACGATAACATTATCATTTCCGCATGGTGGCAAAAGTGCACAAGTACCATTCAACCTAATCAAAAAAAAAAAAAAAAAAAAAAATTAAATAAAAATAACAAACAAAAACAAAAATGCAGAAAAATCATTATTTCCGACACGGAACAAAAATGTCATATTTAAAAAATCATTTTTATAATCAAGTATTTTTTTTTAACTAAGAAAATAAAATTGTGCAATTTTTAGTGATTAATGCAGACATTACACGGATGATTAAAATCATTAAAAACAATCTCGATAGTCAAATTGAGTTGTCTTAATTGTTTTCTAAATTTTTCTAAAACATGACGTATCCATCTTGCTTCCGCATAAACTTCGATTAGTAAAAAAAAAAATTAAAATTAAAAAATAAACTATTACATTTTATTTTTCATTTTTTATTTTAATTTTAATTTTAATTTAATTTTATTTTTATTTTTATTTTTCATTTTTATTTTTATTTCATTTTTTTAATATTTTTATTTTTTGTTTCAATTTTATTTTTTATTTTAATTTTATTTTTATTTTAATTTATTTTAATTTTAATTTATTTTTATTTTTATTTTATTTTATTTTATTTTTATTTCATTTTTAATTTTATTCTCATTGTTTTATTTTTATTTTTTATTTTTAATTTTATTTTCATTTTTTATTTTTCATTTTTATTTTTATTTCATTTTTTTAATGTTTTTATTTTTATTTTATTCTATTTTTATTTTTATATTTTATTTTAATTTATTTTTATTTTTATTTCATTTTTAATTTCATTCTCATTGTTTTATTTTTATTTTTTATTCTTATTTTATTTTTGTTTTTATTTTTTTATTTTTATTTTATTTTTATTTAATTTAATTTTATTTTATTTTTATTTTTTATTTTTCATTTTTTATCTATTTTTTATTTTATTTGTTTTTATTTTTTATTTTTGGAAATCCTTTGAGCTGAGGATACATAATTGGTGTATACATCTTTTGTGAACTGTTATCTTCATTTCCATAGTTGTTGTTGTTGTCTCATCACATTTCGGACAACTATTCATCTGATCTTCTTACAACTATTTCGGACAACTATTCCTCTGACCTACTTACGTGGTTTTTGGAATATGACAATTTCTTTTTGTGACGGGTACGTATATCATGAAATTTTTTCTTCATTTTTGTTTTTTAATAGTGTTGAATTCTGGATAAGCACCAAAATATTTTAGAAACACGCACAGTAAATAAATAAATAAATAAAAATAAATAAATAAAAATAAAATAAATAAATAAATAAACATAAATAAATAAATAAAAATAGATAAATAAATAAAATAAATAAAATAAATGAATAAAAATAAATAAATAAAAATAAATAACCAAATAAAAAATAAAATAAATAAAAAAATAGATAAATAGATAAAATAAATAAAAATAAATAAATAAATTCAATAAATGAATAAAAATAAATAAATAAATAAAAATAAATAAATAAATTCAATAAATAAATAAAAATAAATAAATAAATAAAAATAAATAAATAAATTCAATAAATAAATAAAAATAAATAAAATTAATAAATAAATAGATGAAAATAAATAAATAAATAAAAATAAATAAAAATGAATAAATATAAATAAATAAATAAAATAAATAAATAAAATAAATAAATGAAAATAAATAAATAAAATAAAAATAAATAAATAATAAATAAAAATAAATAAATAAAAATAAATAAATAAAAATAAATAAATAAGTAAATAAAAATAAATAAATAAAATAAATATAAATAAACAAATAAATAAAAAAAAACTAAATAAATAGGCAGGTAGATGTAAGAGTAACTTTTAATGCCTTTGGTAACAATTATTTGTCGACTGGTTGTTTTTCGTTTTTAAATTTTTTTCATGGTGTCAGTGATGTACAGAGCACTCGTTTATTCCAATTTCGCCCACTTATTGTAGGAACTGATAATACAAAATTGCCAAGCATTGGTGCAGGAATGTTGGGCGATGATCAATGCGAAATCAATCCACAAAATACACCTGCCATTATCATCGCGCAGCTGGAGTCCTAGAAAAGAAAAAAAAAAAAACATTAACAAATCTGTAATTTCTCTTAACAACAAAATTCGACATAATTTCAACTACTAACGCATCCGGTCACAGGTTGTGTGGTTGTGGGATCGAACCTGATTATGGTCAGCCACACTGATGAGTGATAGATAAAGCAAAACATATGTCTGTGAATAACTATTTTATCTAAAATAATTAAGATTATATAAACAGGTGAATCAGAGGTCAAATGAATCCTTGACTTTTCAGGGCAGCTCTCAAACTAGAATGCGATTCAATCTTTCACACCTACCGCCTGCTTCATCCACCTGACTCCAGTCCCTGCAGTTCCAACTCCTGCAACTCTTTTTTCAGTTTTGGCTTACTTCTGTTGCTCCACCACCTTCCAGCAGCAGCAGCAGCAGCAGCTCATACCTACACCAGCTTTTACAGGCAGCAGCAGCAGCAGCAGCAGCAACTCCAATCCTTGGCCTTTTGGTCAAGATCAAAGTGTAGTATCTGTTCCGACAGATACTGCACTTAAGATAATTTGTACCAGTCAATGGAGGGGAAACCCTCTATACTGGGACAATTATTATTTTTGGTAACCAGAGTGCCCCCTTTTTGCCTACTTTTAGGGGAGCTGGTTTTTACCTCACATTAAAAACGGCCTTGTGCCTAATTTGCTCAGTGGGGGAGCAAATAAATACCATCTGTTCCGACAGATACTGCAAGCTATGACTAGCTATGACTAGCAAAGACCAGATGTGGGGGTAACCCCACATGCCTGACCATTAACCAGCTCCCATTTCCCACCTCTCGGGAGCTGGTCCCCTTTTTCCCTTCCCCCTCCCTTCACTCCTCACATTAAAAATCGGCCTTGTGCCTAATTTGCTCGGTGGGGGAGCAAATAAATACCATCTGTTCTTCAGATGCTGCACTTTTATTTCTTGTTCTCTTTCGGTGGAGGAGAAATCCTTCACGACTGAGACAATTTTTATTTTTGTACCTTTTCTCCACGTTAAAAAACGACCCTGGTGTCTAACTCTGTCCCATGGGGAGGCATAGTAAATAGGTACACCAGCCTTTACAGGCAGCAGCAGCAGCAACTCCAGCTCATACCTACACCAGCCTTTACAGCAATTCCTTTTTTAGCTCCTTCAACAGTTACTGTTCTAGCTCTTTCTAGCAGTTCCTGCCTGTAACCTCCGGCTCCCTGTTCCAGTGATCGTTGGCACCCAGCTTGACGATCCAGCCTTTTCTGCATCATCAATCCACACAGACTGGACCTACCTGAGGCATCTCAGCATCCCTCAGGGGATGTATACTTTCATCTCACTTTCCACATCTCCAACATTTCCAACTGTCTAAACATTTTTACTGTTCTTCAACCTTCCTTTTTCGTTCTTTTATTTTTTTTACTCACGGTCACCCCTAACAGGGCATATCGCCACTTGAACGTAAGGGGGCTACTATTTGGAAGCCACGTCTAGGAACGATTAACAAGATGTTGACTTACGATACATTTGAACTTCTGCATACCAGTACAGTCAGGGAAGCAGGTAGCAGGAAGGGAATTCCAAAGTTTTGCTGTTCAAAAGAAGAAACTATTAGAGTAGAAAGCTTTCTGGCATTTAAGGATCTCAACAGTGAAGGGGTGGGATTTTGTTGCTAAGCAGGTTTGTTGGGGATATGTACGTTCAGGGGGAACAAGTGCAATGAGTTCATCAGAGTACATTCCATTAAAATATCTGTAAAACAGGCAACATTACGGCGATAGGAGAGGGGTTGGAGCTTAGTTGAGAAAATGGGTCCTATTAGATTGAAAACTCTTTTATGGACCCTATCAGAGAGGGAGAGGCTAGTGGTAGATGCACCAGCCCAGATGTGGCAACAATACTCCATGTATGGATGAATGGTGGCTTTGTAGAGGTACAGGATACTCTCAGATGTGAGTGATTTTCTAGCACAGTAAAGAGAGCCCACCTTCATTGCAGCAGCCTTGGCAATGTCTTCAATGTATTTGTTCAATCCATTTTGCCTGTGAATGATAAGCCGAGGAGTTTGAATGGAGAGCGTATTAGCGGTTATGGCGAACGTCTCTTTCAATTCTTAAACTTTATGGCGAAATACAGCAAAAAATGACAAATAAATGTTGAAAACTATTTGTCATTTTTTTTTTTTGCCTATGTCTACTTTCTTAGTTTTACAGTCGATCGGCATCCAGTTCCTATCGGCCTACTCCAACAAAGTCGCCCAATGTAGGGAGCTAAAAAACAATATTCGACTTCAAGGTCATATATATATATATATATATATATATATATATATATATATATATATATATATATATATATATATATATATATAAAATAAAGATTACAATTAAATTTACCAAAATGATCCAAGATGGTAAAATTAAAGTATATTATAAATATTAAAGAATTAATATTTATAAAATTATCTCAGTCAGATGTAAAAGCTCGATAAAACCAAATAGGAAATAGAGCTTATAATACGAGCAAACAGTTAATAAAACATGTTAAAAAACACTTTGAAATGAGTTAAAAACATATTTAATCTGAAAAGGAAACACTAGATAAATGGATAGTCCTTAATCCGCGGAGTTTCAAAGAAATACTTTCCTTCTCATCAGACGGTAGGAATTAGCAAAATGCGGGATCAGATTTTGCATGCAGAAGTATTTGATGAAACAACAAGTAAGTCAAAGATCTTACTTGAATACAAAGAAAGTGAAGCAGAGGGAATATGGTGAAAAAAAAGGTGATTACACATGAATGGATATATATATATATATATATATATATATATATATATATATATATATATATATATATATATATATATATATAACTACTTCATTTAATCACATAAATTAATATACAAAAATATAATTTTATGCATAAATTACCAGTATTTACTTCAACAGTGCTCAATATATAGGTGGAGCAAGGTAGTAAGTTATAAAAATATATATGGCAATTAAATAATAAATAAAGTGTAGCTTAATTGCCATATATATTTTTAAAACTTACTATATATATAATGTTAAAAGTCCACGTATGCTTCTAGGATAGTGATTTAAAGATTATGAGGGGTTTTTGAAGCATGAAAACGATACTATTTTTTGTATCTAATATTTTATTTTTTATATTTCAGACGGTCATCCGCTCCTGATCACAAAAGTATCGAAATTTTTTTTTATTATTTATTTATTTTTTTCGATACATTTTTGCGACCAATATCTCAGTTATCGCCCTTTAACCAATGACGACGATTGCAACAGCGCTTCATTTTCTTTAGTAAATGCAAGTTATCTCCCTTAGATAAAGACCACATCCCAAATAAACAAGCGCTTTTTTTTTTCTGCGTGTTTTTACCTAAGAGAGTGGTCACCGAAGTGCCTCCGTTCCAAACCATAGAAAAGGTAAACATTGAGTTCTGCCCCTTCCATCCGTCGATGGTCGCTAAGCCATCACCCGATGTCCCGTTGGCGCGTTCGTGTTTCGTGTCGTAGAGTCCTGACAAAAATGAGAAATAAAAACTACATCAACAACAAAATAATAAAAATAAAAACAAAACAAAACAAAAAAAAACAATCAAAAAGTGGTATTTTTTTTTTTTTACTTTAACAGCAACTCAAACACTCAGCTTTAAAATGACGACATAGCAGTTTTCGAGTATGCTGAAAACGAATATCGCATTCAAATTTTAGGCAGGCAAGTAATTTTCTGGATATTAAGACATTTTTTTTCTTCCAATGTATTACTTAATGGATGTCTGGGCACTAGCTGCTTGAAACAGAGAAAAACTTATCCTGCCTTGACAGAGTTCAAAATAGCCTTCGCATACCCTTTTTTATTCCCTGCAACCTCTTTCCCACAAAAGAGACGTTGCGAGCCTGTCTCTGCTTTATCGTTATTTTCATGGCAAGTGCTCGTGTGAGCTCCAATCTCTGGTTCCCCCTCGCCAAATTTTCACAAACAACACTCGTCTAGCTGAAACCACTATCAATAATATTCCCTGTGCCTAAACCAAAACATAGATTCCATGAACAAAGTTTCTTTCTTAGAACTGAACGTCTGTGGAACTCTCTTACGTTCGCTTGTTGTCCAGCTGACTACAATTTGGTAGTCTTCAAGTCCAATGTAAACAATTTCTTGATGAACCGTCCCCTTCAGTAATCAAATTTGCCAAATTCCCACTACTAACGATTACTACTACTACAACCATATTATCCCATTGACTATTGTACACTCAATAACCCTTATCCTCGAGTGGCCTCCGGGCCTTGATAAGTGGTGATTCCATGTAAAAAAAAAAAAAAAAAATCTCAGTGGCCATCGCCATTCTTAACATTAACATGTGGAGTAGGGGGTGTTTTGTATCACATCTGGCTGGGAAAAACATGGCCGCCAGTGAAAACATAAGGGATTGCATGGTATAATAAAGCTTTTAATATCCAGAAAACTACCTGTCTGACCAACATTTAAAGGTTATATTCGTCTTCAGCATGCCGAAAACTTTTAAAAGTTGTCGTCTCAACAGTGACTATTGAATTGCAGTCAAACTAAAAAAAGAAGAAAATGTAGACGTTTTTACACTATTGGGACGAAATTTTATAATCGATAAATGGAGTTTCAGATAAAACCAATTGTGTACGAGCCCTTTCTAGTCTCGCACAAAAACACGCGTTCACATCTCAAGCCATTTTTCTAGTCATACGCAGACGCGCACACAAACATACGCACACGTACACACACGTAGATATATTCACGTTCACGTACATACACACACACGCTAACATACACACATGTACGCACACGTACGCACACATGGGCAACGTCACTTCCCCCTTCAAGGAAATCCACGCATGCGCAAAAGACCACCAGAAACAACTTTAAAAAGCAAGAGACCTGAGCTGTTTCCTCCTTTTCGACTCAGCTCCCGAGCTGAGCGGTCGACGGTCCATCCGCTCCCTTTCGGGGCGCGCGCGCCCGTGCACCTCACGTCACCTGCTACTATGTGTAGGGCAAGAGTCAACAGACAGTATGTACACCTTACACGCTTTCTATCTCCATGGCCTGGATTGACTTTCTCTCAGTCTCTCTCTGCAACAATAGATTTTCCTTCTCACCAGTTAACAGCGAGAGACGCACGCCAAACTAAACACGTGCTGTACCCTTTTCTTTCATTTATTTCTTCACGAAATAAATCCTAGTTCGTTTATTTCAATAAACGCGTTGTTCGTTCCTTCCTCAAAGCAATTCATTTTTCCTATTTTGTACGACTGGGGGATATATATAATATATCCATCAGTCCACTACAAATGTTTGTACTGATTTTTTTTTGCCAATTCCAATAAATTACAATGACAGCTTCCAAATTATGCAGTCGAAATTACCTGAATATTACTGAATTATTAAAAACTAAACAACTTTAATCGTGTTAACAGATGAAAAATTGCCGCCATCTTGTTTAAATCGAAACGGAATATTACCTCCTTTTTGAAGTGTCTTCTTACGATTGTTTTCCTCAAATGTTATTTTTTATTTTCTCTAATAAATAATTTTCTACCTGATCGAGTTTCGTAATTTTTGGATATATTAATCATAAATATTACAAGGAATACGTAGATACCATTGTTTTCCGAAAGTTCGTCCCAATTGTGTAGAAGCGTGTGATATGTAACTTAGTAGAACAATCCTGTTGGTTTATTTTATGTTAGAGCGGCAAATTGTCATGCAAAGGGGGATAACTCAGCTGAACTCATCTTTAAATTATATTTTTTCAACAATTGATTTTTATTTCCCTCTCAAAACCGATTTGTTTTGACATTCAAATAGAGAATTTTGTATTGTTTTTTTTTTTTTAAATAAAATAATTTTTCATTGGAAATTCGAAAGGTGGAACGAAGGTTAGAATTTAAGGGGTGGGGTGTTAAAAACCGCAAATATTTGTCATACATAGAGTATTGTTACCACATGTGGAGTGTGGACTGGTAGGTGTGTCAGAAATTTCGTGAAAAATGGTGAATAATTCAACCCCGTCTTTCTAAGCTTATAACCACTCGAAAAATGTAATTCAAGCCCTAATTTTTTTTAATTAAAGGAGCAAGGACCAAGGTTTCATTAAAAAAACAAAAACAAAAAAAAAAACAAACAAAAAACAAAACAAACAACGTGGTTTAAAAAAAATGGTTTTAAACTTCGAACTTTACAGGTAAATTTCTAAAAAACACTACTTTTTTTTTGTTTTAAATTTGAATATATTATTTATTGACCTTTTCTCTTCAATTTGTGATATATAAAACTTTGGTGAGTAAATTAATTATTTACTTTTTAATAGACACTTGAAAATGGGGGGGGGCGTGAATTAAAAAAAAACGTTTGTCTAAAATATTATATTCGGTTTATTGGAAAGAGCATAAAATTTCACATTGACCCTGAAAATATCGTAAAAATAAAATCAATAGAAAAATTTTGATAAATTTTTAAAGTTTAAAAATTGAAAAATATTGAGTTCGTAAAATTCATTACTGTTTTTTTTTTTTTTTTTAAATAAAAAAAATATTTCTATTACTTTTAAAACAACTTTAATAGTTTATTTTGGAAGTATAATCCATAAGGAAAATAAACAACCCACTTTTAAAAGAGAAATTAAGAGTTTTTTTTATATTTTATTCGCAGTTTCGTGTTAGGGGTGTCAAAAATTCCTACAAAAATTCTGATACACCTAGTGGACTGGTGTATCTGCCATTAGTCTTTCGTTAGAAAAAGAAAAAAAGAGTCTTTTTTTAATTTTTTTTTTACACAGTGATCACCACTTATCAAGGCCCGGAAGCCACTCAGGGATAAGGGTTATTGCAAGTACATTACGTTAGTGTGAAGATTTGATGAAGTGTTTAATTAAGGGGGCGGTTCCGGTTCATTAGGAATTTGTTAACATTGGACTTGAAGACATCCAAGTTGTAGTCCGGAGGGAAGCAGGCAGACGGAACAGAGTCCCCACCCTAACATGTCCTACACTAGCAACCAAACACTGACCTCTGTCCCATTGCTCAAATGTAGCATCCTTGTGCCTATTTTACAAATATTTTAATGGAATGTGCTCCAACGAACTCAAAGCACTCCTGCCCCCTTTGAATATTTGTTTGTTTTATATAAAATTTTCTACGTTGTATTGACTTATATACATATTTTGGTTCTTCTTAAGATATAGTCGACAGATCGATTAAAAAAAAAATATATATATTGTTTTAAGCAAAAACAATATTACATACTTAATTGCCATGTCAAAAATAGTAATATATCCCGAAATTCTGAAAATTCAGCGAGTAGAAATTTATTTCTAGTTAAAAGTAATTTTTACAGAAAATTGGGTAAAATCGCATTTTCTTAGACGTTATAGAATATATACAGTAGGAGTTTACATGCAGGGGACATAACTCTGAAACGAATATTTTAGATTTCTTGTCTCATGGCTGCGATATTTGTTGTCTCTAGCAATAGATTTTTTTTTTACTAAAAACATAATAGCAGTTTTTTTATTCGATGAATTTTCGTAATTTTTGGATATATTACTATCTTCGACATGATAATTAAGTTCGTAATATTGTTTTTGCTTAAAACAATATATTTAAAAAATCAATTTGTTGACTATAGCTTAACAAGCACCTAATCTATAATATAAATCTCCCCTGTCTGTTTAAATGTATGTATGTATGTATATCTGCCTAAAACTTTTGATAGAGGCGATGGATGTTCACGAGATCAATATTGTTTTAAAGCTCGACCCTTCAGACGACAAATATCGAAAAATTGGCTAAAAACATTAATTTCCTCACCCTCAACTGGGCACTTTTCTACAGGGAGGGGTTGCTTTTTTCGTCGATATTTTCAAAAGTCATTGCCTCTTTTCGATTGTCTAGCCTAAACCTACGTCACTTCCGGTTTGGCGATGGGTGCAACAGCTAACGCGGCATGTTTTTTTTTCTTTCCCTTTCTTTTCCTCCTCTGTGGTATGGGTTCGAGCCTGCCTACCTACAACCACTTTTTTTTTTTATGCTTGCACTTTTCCTTTTTTTTTTTTGCTGAACCAACACCCTTACACACACCACCACTTTCTTTTCTGCCTTCGCATCACGGGTTCGAGCCTGCCTGCCTACTGCAACTTTTTATTTTTTTGCTCAACACACACCTCCAAACACCCGGGTAATGCCGCGCACTCAAGATTGTCTATAATATAAATCTCACCTGTTTGTTTAAATGTTTGTAGGGCGAATGAACCCTTTTTCGGGGTCAACGGCCAACTAGCACGATGTATGTTTGTATGTGTGTGTTGGGGTGGAGAGGACTCTCATAAGCCGTGCTGAAGGCAACCTTTCTAGGAGAAGCAAATCTCTGAATTAAAAAGCCATAAAGCGGGAGACCAGTACCCGCATTAAGCTGGTCTGCAGTTTAACTTGTTGCTGGCTATCTTGCTCTTGCTTGTTGCTGAATCTCAACATTTGGAACCGAGAGAGAGAGACTTAGCTGTCATACAAAGCTAAGACTCTGTAACATCATCTGCGTATAGATACTCCCTCAGGCATTTGTCTATTAAAATGGTCCTGTGGCGATGGAAGTCATTTTTGGGCTCATGGACTTTAAGTGTCTGAGGGAGTGGCACTCGTCTGATAAGACGTTGCAATCATCATCATCATATGTGTATGTATGTTTTATGTATGTTTGTATGTATGTATGTTTGCCTAAAACTTTTGGCAGAAGCAACGGATTTTCACGAGATTAGTATCGTTTTGAAGCTTGACCCTTCGGACGACAAATATCGAAAAATTGACTAAAACCATTAATTCCTTCACCCTCAACAGGGCAATTTTCTACAAGGGGGGTCGGCTTTTTTGCATCGCCATTTTTGCAAGTTATCATATCGGTTGGAATGACTTTACTAATTTCAACGTTCCGAACTTCCGGTCGTGTCATGGAGTAGCGGTAAGACGTCAGATTTTCTTTTACTTTCTTTTCTGCCTTTGCGTCACAGGTTCAAGCTGGGCACCCAGGATAGTATTTCAATAAAAATGAGTTTTGTAATCGTAAGCCACTAACTTATTTTTCATTTTATTTTATTTCTTTCTTTGTTCACCCTAGCTAAGGCATATTGTCACTTGGTCATAAGCGACTACTATTTGGGACCATATCTACAGGTGCCGTGTAAGGCGATAAGCAAGATGTCTCTTCACATTACATTTAAATTCATGCATGTCAGTACAGTCAGGGAAGCAGAGAGGGAATTCCAAAGTCTAGCAGTCAAAGGGAAGAAGCTATTCGAGTACATGGCTTTCCGACATCTAGAGACCTCTACAATGGAGGGGCACGATTTTGTTGCTAAGGGAGTTGAGCAGCAAGATGTCTGTTCACATTACACTTGAACTTCTGCATGTCAGTACAGTTGGGGCAGCAGGAACCTGGATGGGAATTCCAAAGTCTAGCAGTTCTGGAGTTCTGGATACTTTCAGGTGCATCTAGCATCTAGGGGATCTCTACTGTGTAGGGGTGGAATTTTGCTGCTTGTCGGGTTTATCGGCAGTATTTACATCGACTTGTAGTACAAAGTTGTAGTTGGAGCATCCACCATTAAAATACTTGTAGAACAGGCAGAGGGATGCAACATTTTATCGATAGGACTGTGGTTGAAGCCTAGCTGACAGTTTGGGGCCTATTAAGTTGGTGACTCTCTTTTGAACCCTGTCCAGGAGTGAGAGACTAGTAGCAGATGCACCGGCCCAAATGTAACAACAAAACTCCATACATGGGCGAATGGCGGCCTTGTAGAGGTACCGGATACTTTCAGGTGTAAGTAACTTTTTTCTTCTTATTATTATTAACGTTAAAAGTATACAATTTGATGTTGAAAGCACCATGGAATTTGGAAAGGGATGGGGTACAGTAACAGATTATAAGAAAATCGACACAAAAAAAATATAAGTTGGCAGACCTGATATTTTCCCGGTTTCATCGACGGTCAAATTCACTGTGGAATTGAACTGATTCATCCAAAAGCCGGCCAAAGTACAATTTTCATCTGAAATTAAATAAAAACGTGATGGAAAAAAAAACAAAAAACAAAAACAATAAAATATATAAGGTAGGCATTTTGCAATTATTGGATTTGTTGAATAATTTTTTTCCCCAAAAAACTAAGTATTTTACGTAAGAAAAATTCAAAATTCTTCTATGATTATTGTGAGTATTTCTTACATGATATTTTCTTTTTATAATCGCGAGTATTTTGTTTCGACCATTCATTCATATGTTTTGAGGTTTTTTTTTTGTCCCCCGATAAAAGGAGGGTGGACCTGTAAATTCACCCTTGTTCGTTCGTCTGTCTGCACTTTTCTCAATAACTACACCTTGGAATTTTTAAAATTTTGCACAAACATTAAACATGATATGAGTAAAAAAGCAGCAGAACAGATTTTCCGGGAAATCTACAGGGGTGCCTTTCGGGTTAAAATGGCTAAAATTGACACTTTTGTGCTTATTAAAAAAAAAATGATGCTTTGGATTTTTATAAAACTTTCTGAAAATTTGTAACTAACTGATTTCTATATAATTTTGTTTGTCTATACTTCGCGATAACTCTTGGGTGTGCCCCAGGGGCTCTTTTAGGGCTAATAAAAACACTCCATTTTTGGGGACTATTTTACCATATTTGTCCAAAATTTTCTGTGTATGTCTATTTAGCAGTTTTGCATGGTGTTGAACTCAAATTTAAATATATTAAGGCTTTGGGGACTTTTGGGGCTAAATGGAGGGGGTGCAAATGATGGACTTAGTCATTTCTTTTTTTTTTTGCATAGCGCAGAACTCAAATTTACATATGTTAAGGCCTAAAACTACACCATTTGTTCATTTTCGCCAAGATTTGGTGTCCCCTGGGGACTTTTGGGGCTAAATGGGTGGGGGGGGGGCAATGCTGAACTTAGTCATTTTTTTTATACCTCATTCACTGTGCACTCATGGGGGGGGAACTATGCATGCCCCACTTGTTAATCCTAGCAGCCATCAAGCAGTGCCAAGAAGAAGGATAGGATTCTGCCCTTTTTTTCGTTTGTGAAGTAGAATGCCTATCCTTCTTGACCTGGTGTAGCTGGCAGTGGTGGTGGTGCTGAAGTTCTTTGCCTCTCATGATCGTACAACTATCCCAGCAGTCACCTTCCTTGCTCTGAGTGGATGAAGAGGAGGGCCTTTTATCCGTTTTCTTTAGTTTGAGTTTGCTGGTTTCTGGAAAAGATGCAGGGCTTTGTGTTCCATCAAAATTAGTTTTGACGTTAAACATTATGTTCTGGATTTTTGTCATTTGAAGAAGAACGTTTCAATTTCATTCCCAGTTAATTGCAAGTCAACAAGGCCTTATCAACTAGGAAACCATTAGTCTCAAAGGATTTCCGGAAAAAAAAAACTGGTTGTTTTTTTTTTTTAAATATTTTTCTGTAAGAAACAGAAATTAAAATTGCCAGTCTGTCAGACAAAAAGACGAGAAGAATATCGGCACACATGTTCTCCAGAAAAGTAACAAAGAAAGACCGTCTTGGAAGACAATTCAACCGGAATTCCATTCTTATAATTTTTTTTGAAATTTGGTATATAGGGTATTCAGACATGTGGAAAACTTTTTAATCAGTTTTCATCCGGAAAAAAGGGCTGCTAAGGGATTAAAATTGAAAAATTAGTACATCGGATTTTTTAAGTGTTTCACGAATGTGCATGCATGGTCGTGAAACATGACAACTTCTTTATGTTAAGTATAAGTAGGTTTGAAAACACTTTTTAAAGATAATGGCAAGCTGGTCTAATGGCTATCGTACTTGACTCACTGTCTTTAGCTTTTTAGTTTTAATCTCAGCTTGAGTATTTTTTTTTTGCTTACAAGAAGTGTACTGTTTAGAAAAAAGCATAATACTCACAAGCGCATGTCTCAGTTTCTTTACGAATTTAAATATAATTATGCATATTTTATGACTGGGCAACGCCAGGCAGCATGCTAGTATATATATATATATATATATATATATATATATATATATATATATATATATATACATATATATATACATATATATATATATACATATATATATACATATATATATATATACATACATATATATACATATATATATACATATATATACATATATATATATATATATACATATATATATATATATATATATATATATATATATATATATATATATATATATATATATATATATATAACTACTTCATTTATTCACATAAAATTAATATACGAAAGTATAGATTTATGCGTAAACTTTAAGTATTTACTTCAAAAGTGCTCAATACGTAGGTAGAGCTAGTTAGTAATTTATAAAATATATATGGCGATTTAGCTACACTGAATATTCTGCGTTTCATCCAACTATAGGATTCGTCAGGCCTGACGAATCCTATAGTTGGATGAAACGCAGAATATTCAGTGTAGCTTAATCGCCATATATATTTTATAAATTATTATATATATATATATATATATATATGTACAGTACACCGGTCCTTGCCAGATCATCGAATTTAAGGAATGTTGAGCCTGGCCAATACTAGATGGGTGACCATTTGGGAAGGCTGGGCACTGTATGTACCGCACCGAGTCAAAGAAATTTCCAGGTTTGTATTTGGGGGCGCATTAATTCACTGGGAGAGATGCGCCCCTAGTCTTCATTGAAATGCATCTAGACGAAGGAGATTCTGATGTAAAATAAAACCTGCGGTCTACTGTATACTCTGTCCTGTGGCAGTCATCTGCACCGACAAAGGTTAGCAGTAATACCAAAAGAAGTGGTTGGTTCTACACAAAGCCTTCACCACTATAAACAAATCATCTGTGTGGATTTCCGAACAACTTAGTTGTTGTGGCGGAAGCTCATCATACGTTGAAATCGATAGGAGAGTCTATTAATATATATATATATATATATATATATATATAGTGCAAAATGTTGCTGAAAATTCAAAGACTCATGTTTTCTTTTTATAACCTTCCCAAACCATGCTTCCTCACTCATGGCTTGGGAAATCTTTTTACCCAAATACGATCTTCAGCATGTTAAAAATATACCTTTTGTTGTAAAAATCTAATGGAAAAACATCTGATGAAGTCGGTGGGGACAGGATATTTTTATGGACACATAAATCGTAAAATTGCCTTCCCACTAATGGAACAGCTGTAATGGAAAAATAAATCCAGGAAATGAACAAAGGTTATAAAAAAAAAAGAAAACGTGAGTCTTTGAATTTTCAACAAAATTTTCCACTATATATGCTCTGCACCTATTAAATAGACACATTGAGCTTAACTCAAAATTAACGGTGACTGGTTTTTAAAATAAAAATCTAAACCCGTTAAACGAAAACCGTATAAAAGAATTTAGTTTACTTACCTTCACTTGAATCATCCTTGTATTCATCATGGAAAACAAAAAAAATATATATATGTATACAATTATCTTTATAAATATAATTAAACTGAACAACCAGTTTATCATATATTTGCAATACTCCAAGCACAGAACCTTTAAAATATTAATATAAAGGGTGTCCGTAAAGTTACTATACAGTCTTATTGTTTTACAATACAATATCTTACTGTAGTGTTAATATATTACAGGGTGTCTGTGTAGTAACTTGTAAGACTGTATAGTAACTTTACAGACACCCTGTATATATATATATATATATATATATATATATATATATATATATATATATATATATATATATATATATATATTAACCGAGGCTTTGCTCTTTTAGACTTTGGTCTATTACTCTCTCTCTCTCTCTCTCTCTCTCTCTCTCTCTCTCTCTCTCTCTCTCTCTCTCTTTATATATATATATATATATATATATATATATATTTAAATAAGGGGGTAGTCACCAACAGTGTGTATTTTTTAACATTATTTTATTATTCCGTGTCTTGGTTTTTTATTGAGAATTATTTTTGGATCATTGTAATAATGTTTTTAAATCATTGAAATCGTTTTTACGCGTTTCAGACGTTCTGTGAAGCGTCCTTGTCAGAAATTATTTTCAAATGTGTTGGAGATGTAAAAATGGCATTTTCGAAGTTCATTTGAAGTGTTTCCAAGGGGTGGAGGCTTGTAAGTGTTTATTATTCATTGGCATGTTCAATTTTTATTACTCTTTTATTGGGTTTGTCGAGGCCGCTGACCTGGCTGTAGTCACTCTCTCTTTCTGCTAGTGTTTTTTTCTTTTCCTTTAGGATAGGGTAGGGTGTGTGTGTGTGTGTGTGTGTGTGTGTGTGTGTGTGTGTGTGTGTGTGTGCGCGTGTGTGTGTTTTCTTTTATTGGTTTGAGAATGTGTATACTGTTTTATAGTATTATGAGGTTATTTGCTTCCAAAGGTGACTGTGATCCGAGGTCGTTACTAATGTGCATGTATATATTATAACTCCTATAATTTGAACATCTACTTCGGTCAAATTAGAGGATGCTGTTCAAGTTTCCTGATAAAAAAAAATGTGCAGCAGTTAACTTTAATTTTCTAAGAATTAAGAAATAGTAAATGAAATTTATTGCTATATGATACTTCAATTATATATTAAGTTGAGTTTACGATATATTGCAAGGAAGAATTGTTAAATATTATTACCAGGAATAAAAACATTGAAAATAAATTAAATCTACTCTTACTTGTTAGGTATTTATTACCTAAGTTATCATCTACAGAAATCATACATTTATGTAAAATACAGTTTTTTTAGTTATTCATTGAATGAGTCTCATTGCAGTTTCTATTTTCATTGATTGAGCTCTCGGGCGTTGCCATTGTATTCCGTAAGCGATCACGAAAATCTACAATTTCTTGGTTCTGTAGCTTCTTTATGATTATATCTCTTCGGAGTGACATTGCTTGCAAAACATAGTTGTCACTAAAGTAAAGACTTTTTGTTATAAATTTTATAACCGTCTCTATAGACGTTTCTGTATCGTCCCATGATATTGCTTCATCAGAGTGTTCTTGGTTATTTACATTAGGGTCAAGAGAATGGGAGCCGTCGCTATTTTCATCACCATTACTACCTTCAGGATATTGATCAGTAGTTTCCTCATCTTGTTGCACCCACATTTCAACATCATTTGCATTAAGTGATTTAAGAACAGCGTGGTTGGTCGGTAACTGTTTGGTTTCAAGAATTTTTTCTAGACCAGATGTATTCTCTGTAATATTTATCATATTCATCATGAAATCATTTCTGTAGAAACATTTTAAGTTTCAAATAATCCCTTGATCCATAGGTTGGATGAAAGAAGTCACATTAGGTGGTAAGTAGCACACAAAAATATTCCTGCAAGATGACATTAGTTCTGACTCAGGAGGATGTGCGCTACAATTGTCCAACAGAAGCAAGCACTTTGAATCAGATTTACCTAATTCAAGAAAACGCCTCTGGACAACTGGCACAAATTTTTGCAAAAAACATTTTTTAAACAACTGTTGATTCATCCATCCATTTCGTGAAGAATAATAGGATACTGGCAAAGGCGAAACTCCTTTCAATGCTCGGGGAGTCTTTGATTTGCCGATGGCAAGAAGCTTAAGTTTATGAGTTCCAGAAGCATTAGCGCATACCATCACTGTTAGTCTTTCTTTATTTAATTTGAATCCTTTTAGTTTCTGCTCCTCGGATGCGGCTAATGTTTTTGTAAGTAACCACTTCTAATTTACGCCACTTTCATCAGCGTTGTAACATCCTCTGGTGTTAAACCATAATCGGCAATTATCGTCTTGAATTTGTCACAATAATTTGATGCTGCGTGTGTATCAGGAGACCGTTGTTTGCCTGACATTGTTAATTGTCTCATACCATGTCTACTCTTAAAGCGCCTAAGCCAGCCATCACTGAATTTCATATCTTCTGCGATATTCAACTCTTCCTTAAGAGATTTTGCTTTAGCAATTAGCATGGGTCCAGATATTGCTACACCTTCATTCCGTTTTGCTACAAATCACTCATGCAATATTCGATCGAATTCAACTTGCTTTGGTCTGCGAAGTGTCCTTCTTTCGACATGTCTTTTATTTGAAGAGAAAGGATCAGCCTTCAATATTTCCTCCTTTTTCTTTTTGATGTAAAACAGGGTACTTCTTCCAATCTTATAATCTCTCAATATAACGTTATTTTCAACTCCAGCATCTAATTTTTCTATAAGTTGACGTTTTTCGTGTAAAACCAGTGTCACTAGTTTTCTTTTAGAGTTGCAAGCCATTGTGATGGGTTGTTTTACACTATTTTAAATATAGCAATCTGAAAAAAAATTTACAGTTAGTGTAAATTAATTATCAATAGCTAATCTACATTGATTACATAGTACCAATATTAACATTTCTGCACAATATCTGACTAAACCATGTAAACAGTTTTACTGCAACTCTGCATCAAATATGCTAATACAATTTCAATGACGAGACAGTTCAAGTTTAGAGAAAGTCCAAATGAGAGGAAGTCCAGATGAGAGGAAGTCCAACTTTAGA
>NC_136515.1:4996684-5034184 GCF_053919585.1 Euprymna scolopes | reverse complement strand
GGGGGGGGGGGGCTCAACACACACCTCCAAACACCTGGGCAACACTAGGAGGCACCCAGGCTAGTATCACATAACAAACAAAAATCTCTCACACACACACACACACACACACACACACACACACACACACACACACACACACACACACACACACACACACACACACACACACACACACACACACACAAAACCCCTCCCAAATTACACAAAACAAATAACAAAAAGTCATCTTAAACAAGAAAACAAAGTCAAACAAAACAAAATAAAGAACAGAAAATCACGCAAAACCGAAACAAAAAAGAAAAAAAAAATATGCAAAATAAACAAAAAAATCATCCACAAAAATCACACAAAACAAAACCGCCATACGGTTAAATATTTTCGCACGGATACACATACTGGAATAGAAAGATGTATTACAATCTATACATAAATAAAACAGTAGATTTATGTGTGTCTGTCTGTCTGTGTGAACATATTTCACCGATAAACTCTTCAACACATAAAACTGAAATTAGTTAGTAAATAAACATGTCCCTGTAGAGGTGATAGTTATGCCCTTTGAACTAACAGGGAGCAGGCAGGAGTTATCTCCCTCTAGATCTATGGATATGTAACTTTCGAAAATATCTGTGATAAAGCGACTCCTCCGCATAGAAAACTGCCCTGTTAAGGGTGAAGGAATTAATGTTTTTGGCCAATTTTTCGATTTGTTGTCCGAAAGTTCGAGGTTTAAAATGATACCAGTTTTGTCATGTTCTGACGCGTCTGTCAAAAGTTTTAGACATACATACATACATACATACATACATACATAAATTTGAACAGACAGGTGAGATTTATATTATAGACTAGCGAGGGGTACCCGGCGTTGCCCGGGTGTTTTTCGGGGTATGTGAAAAAACCCCGAAGCATTGACGACACGCAGTTGAAAAATAGTAAAGTGTTTTAAAAACAACAGGTGCGCGTTTTTGATTGACGTGACGGCGATAGGTATTCAGCAGTTATTTTGTGCGGGACAGTTTTGAATAAATGGGTTTGTTTGTTTTTAAAAAGCCGCTCCCTCGTCTCGAAATGAAAGCTACAGTCTGATATGACGAAGTCGACATTGACCAAACTGGCCCTGGGCCTGTGATTAGAGCCGAGGTTCGCTTTTTTTTATACCGAAAAGCGAATATAACGCGTGCCGATGCGGGAAATGTAGAATAATTAAGGTTTGAAAGTGAATAAAATTAAATAGAGAGGCGAGCTCCGTGAATAATTTGTAGATTTTACAATTTATAGATGATATAAAAAGTTTTAAAAAGTTGTGAAGCGAGCAAGCGCTTGTTTGAAAGAAGCCTTTCGTGGACATCGAGGAAAAGCGAACATACATACATACATACATACATTTTCGCTTTTATATTTATAGACTAGCTTCCATTTCTTGTAATAAATAATTTTACCAAAAATACTTCATAAGTTTTGGTTTCGGTTTCGATTATAGCTGAAGGAACTCAAGTTATATGTATATATACATATATTCTCTTTTTCTTCATAAGTTTTGGTTTCAGTTTCGATTCAAGCTGATGCACCCAACTCATATGGATATATTTTTTATTTTTGCAATCGCAACTTTATAATATATATGAATCGATAGAAAACTGACTCTATAATAATATATACGAAATCTGCAAGAATTAAAATACCATATCTAAGAATGTTTTACAACCGGGCTATGCCGGGTGTCTCTGCTAGCTTAGATAAATACTTTTGCAGTTTTAACAAAAGAGCTACAAGGATATCAGAACGTCTTTATTTACGCTAAACATCAACAGAATGCCAACATTTATATATTACATATGAAAGAGTCTGCTGTGGCATTTACACAGGTCTTGCTAGTAGATATAACTCTAATTTTTTATGGGTTGTATGCAACTAATAATAATGATATTCTTACCTGCGATTCCAATGGCGTATTTGGATTGCACCGTATTGAGGTAAAAAGTTCCATTCTCTTTTGTTTGGGCTTTCATACCTGTTGAAAAAAACAATCGTAAATCAGTTACGGGTCGACTGAGTCGAAGCAGCCAAATTTCCGCTGTCCATTTTTTTTTGTAGTCATTTTCAACTCAGACAACGCACGTTGCTGCTTGGAATGTAAGAGGCTACTATTTGGCATCGTGTATAACAAGATAATGTGGGGAGTTGAGCAGTGAAATGACTGTTCACATTACATTTAAATTTCTGCGTATCATACATTCAGGGAAGCAAGAAACAAGGAAGGAATTTCAAAGTCTAGAGTAGAAGGCTTTTCAGCAAGTAGGAACCACAACAGTGAAAGGGTGGGATTTTGTTGCTTGTTATGTTAGTCTGGAGTATGTATGTCGAGGGGGCACAAGTGCTATGAGTTCATCAGAGCAAATTCCATCAAATTACTTGTAAAAGAGGCACAGGGATGTGACATGGCAGTGATGGGACAGAGGTTGGATCTTGGCCGACAGTGCAACGGTTCCACTTCAGGATAAGATGCATGTAACCTACATCACTCAATAAGTCCCGGGCCTAACTAATAAAGCAACGATTTTAAGACAAAATTCAATTATATTCATCGACATTGTCTTTTTCTAGGATGTTACGTTTATTCCAACGCTTCCATAACAATTTGATGACGTTTTGGGGTTTGTTTTACATAGATTCGAAAAAGTTGTCAAAAAACAAATATTTAACAAATAAATGTTATCAAAGGCAAGATAGGTTACTGTTCAAGGGTTAAGTTGCTGATGTACGTAAAACTCTGTAGCTGAGGTCGGCGATAGCACCTGGAATAGGTCAATCAGGTATGTGTGGGAAAAAACATGAAAGGAAAGAAAGAAAGAGAGAGAGAAAGAAAGAAAGAGAGAAAGAAAGAAAGAAAGAGAAAGAAAGAAGGAGAAAAAGAGAAAACATGAAAGAAAGAAAAAGAGAGAGAGGATGAAAGAAAGAAAGAGAAAAACAGAGAAAGAAAGAAAGAAAGAAAGAAAAAGAGAAAGAAAGAAAAAAAGAAAGAAAGAGAGAAAGAAAGAAAGAAAGAAAAAGAGAAAAAATGAAAGAAAGAAAGAAAAAGAGAGAGGGTGAAAGAAAGAAAGAAAGAAAGAAAAAGAGAGAGGGTGAAAGAAAAAAAGAAAGAGAGAAAGAAAAAGAGAAAACACGAAAAAAAGAAAGAGAAAAAGAGAAAGAAAGAAAGAAAGAAAGAGAAAACACGGGTCCTTGCGTTTATTTGCCTAAATATGGTTGGATTGCAAAAAGGATTATGATTTTTTATCAATGATTCAATTTTTTCTTTTTAAACATTCATAAAGATCAAAGATGGTTTTTACTCGCTGAAGAAACTGACAGACTGAAAATTTTGGTAAAATAAATGATTAGCAAATTATTGACGATGATGCAAACATTCAAATCTCTATCTCTATCTACCTATTTTATAAAGGTCACTTTGTGTGTGTGTATGTGTGTGTGAGTTGCTTCCTCATAGGTTCCAAAACGGCTGAGCCTATCTTTTGAAAATTTAACACAAAGATAATTTACATGTCTGGCAGTGTTCTTAGATATGTTTTGTACAGAAGTTCATCCAATAAATATCGAAAATCGAACAAATCCGGCTCTAAAAATAGTCTTTCTTTCTTATAGATAAAAAAGAATAATTTTTACAGGGGAATATTTTATGTTACACCGGCCAAGTGAAATAAAATCTCAGCAAATCATTTTCGAAAATCGAAAACATCCGATCTTAAAAATAGTCTTTCTCTCTTATAGAAAAAAAATAAAGAATTTTACAGGGGAATGTTATACGTTACACCAGCCAAGGGAGATAATAAAATCTCAAAAAATCATTTTTTCTTAAAAATAAAAATCCAGATTTTTTGTTATCTGGAGATATAGCTCAGTGATAGAGCATTCGACTACAGATCGAATGCTCTCCTGTTCAAGCTTGAGTGTACCTAACCATTTAAAAAAAATAAATTTTATTAATCAGTTTAATTTACAATAAAAGAAGTAGTACCATTTAAAATCCCCACAAATCATTTCTTCGTTTGCATATTTTAAAACTAAACATTAATCAGAAGTGACTTTTCCAGGGCATTCATCATCAAGCCCAAATATCAGCAGACGTGATATTGTAAACAAACACAGACGGAATTCAATGAACGACATTATTATTTGTTTATTTATTTTTTTGCGAATTAGTCCACCAGGAAAATTATTCCTCGTAATATATAATAATCAATAGAGGATTGATTCTATAATAATACATATGTAATTTGTGTGAATTAAAATATCATGTTTAAGCGTATTGTACGATCGGGCAACACTGGGCGTCCAACTAGTTTGAAAATAAAATCATGAAAAAAGTTTGTTTTTTTCTCACCAGTTAAATTGAAGAATCCTTTGGATTTGATGAACAGTGCGGCGGAAATGTTGTCATCAGACATTTCTTCAAATTTCAGGAGCATACCTTTGGCATTTTTCCAAACTCCAGTAGAATTAACGATCTCAGCTGGAATAGAAAAAATACTTTTGTAAAACAAGTATTGACTAGTGATGAGATGATTGAAGAATTTCTCCCAATTCCGATGCAATTATTAATAAAATGCCATTAAAATATTCTTTAAATATTGAGAGTAAAACGAAATACATTGTTCTACAATTGCATAGTAGTATTGTGGACACAAGAGTTATATCCCTTAATCACAAAACTACCTGATGTTTTCCATGTAATATCATGGAGTAGTTTCATGATAAAAGGGACTTACTGGGAATTAAAAATTTAAAAGTAAAATGAACACAGTGTACCTATTTACAATGCCTCCCCACGGGAGAGAGTTAGACACCAGGGTCGTTTTTTAATGTGGAGAAAAGGTACAAAAATAAAAATTGTCTCAGTCGTGAAAGGCTGCTCCTGCTCCTCCACCGAAAGAGAACAAGAAATGGAAGTTCTGAAGAACAGATACTACACTTTGATCTTGGCTAAAAGATCAGTAAAAATTTGTCGAAATATTAAAAATGAAATCGAAATAAATATTATTAAATTATTTTTCAAGCATTAAAAAATATATATAATAATACCATTTTCAATACTTTTTAAAATATTGAAAATAAAATCGGTGTATATTGTTTTGAAATTGCATTGTATTATTGTGAATACAAGAGTTATGCCCCTTTCTGGTGATGTTTTTCATATAATAACAGGGAGTAGTTTTGTGATAAAGGGACGTAACTCTTGTATCCACAATTCCGGAAATTCAAAATTTAAAAAGTAAAACAAACACGGCATAGACCAATCTACAATGGGGAAAATAACAACATTTAATCACGCTTGGTTGGTCAATTATAAGTGGGTCGGGGAAGGTAAATATGATTATCGACAGACAACATTTGTTTGTGTAAAAAGACATTTGTTTTAAGAAAAAATGGGTGAAAATGCCTTGAATCGAACAGGGCTGACACAAAACGAATTAAAGCTGTAAATAGTTGACGAGTTTTGTTGCGGGTTAGAACAGAATCTAAAGACATTTTAAGCCAAAGCTTGTTTATTTGTTAAAATAAATGATTTATTTTGGAGAAAAAAATCAAGGAGGACTCATCTTTATTTGGATTCCTAATTTTTAAAATATATATATATATATATATATATATATATATATATATATATATATATATACATATATATATATTTATATATATATTTAATATATATATATATATTTAATATATATATATATATTTTTAATATATATATATACATATATATATACATATATATATATATGTATATATATACATACATATATATATATATATATATATATATATATATATATATATATATATACACATATATATGTATATATATATATATATATATATATATATATATATATATATATATATATATATATATATATATATATATATATTTTAAAAATTAGGAAGCCAAATAAAGATGAGTCTTCCTTGGTTTTTTTCTCCAAAATAAATCATTTATCTTAACAAATATATATATATATATATATATATATATATATATATATATATATATATATATATATATATATATTAGTGTTGGGACGATTAATCAGAATCGAGAATCAGAAAAATCGGAACATTTTATTGTATTGGAATTGAAAATAATTATGCCTATTTTTTGATGCAAAAAACGATTCCTTTAATTATCATTTTTTTTACAAGATTTTGTTGAATATTTATATAAAAAATCGGAATTGGTAATTGCATTGGAATCGATAAAAATATTGGAATCGTCCCATCACTAATACACACACACACACACACACACACACACACACACACACACACACACACACACACATATATATAATATCTCTATAAATACATTTTTTTTACTTACTGACACTAGTGTTTTGCACTTACGCAATCATCAGTGTAGTCACAATGGTACCTTTGACTCTGCAGTACTGTATTCAAACTAGTTTCCAATCTAATATAAAGAGATATCAATCATACCAGTTATCATAGGTGCCACAGGGCTTATAAAGAAGAACCTGAAGTCCTTCCTAACTAATATTCCTGGTGACCCAAGTGCAAGAGAAATCCAGACAATTGCACTTAAGGGAACAATGAGGATACTAAAAAGAGCTCTCGGTTGGTTTCAATAAAAAGCAGAGCAATGTTGGCAGCTGGTTTGGCTGCCCCATCCCCAGCATTACAATCTTCAAAGGAAGAAAACTAAAAAAAAAAAAAATGTAAACAAATACTTGGATTATTGATTCCCTTTAAGTAATCTTCTGCCTCTTCTATTGTTTTTTTTTTCTTTTCTTGTGGCAGAAATCATCATTCAACCGACAATGTCTGGAACTTGATAAACGATTATTTATTTGTAAAAAAAAAAAAGGTCAGAAATGAATGACTATTTCCTGTGATAAATCGACTCCGGCCATCGATACAAAAATATCAAAGATAGACAATGTAGTCCTAAAATCAATAAATCATCGTTAACCAATTTAAAAAAAAAAAAATCTTTTTCATTGCAAACAAGATACGAGGGGCGGGCAATAAGTAATGCCCCTGGCCCACTTCCCATAGCAGTAGAGCAACGAAACTTGGCACAATTATTAGTCTTTCTCTACATAGGAACCACCCAGAGTTATGCATTTCTCCCATCGTTTGATGCAGCTCTGGAGACCGTTTTTGTAGAACACCCCAGGTTGGTCCTCCAACCACGACGTGACTTCAGAAATCAAGGCTGCATCATCACCGAAACGCTTTTCTTTCAAAAACAACTTCATGGCTGGGAAGAGGTGAAAGTCAGAGGGTGCAAGGTCAGGAGAGTGGGAGAATGGGAGAGGATTTCATAACCACACGCCCATGCTTCTGATCTGGTGACATGCGAGTTGTGGACCGGAGTGTTGTCCTGCAGGAGGATGGTACCTTTGCTGATCTTGCCCCACCTCTTGATTTTGATAGCTTCCCTTAATTTCCTCAACAGTGAAGCATAATAGGCTCCTGTAATTGTGGTACCCTTTGCCAGGAAATCTGTCATCACTACTCCGTCCTGGTCCCAGAAGACTCTGAGCATGACCTTGCCAGTGGAGGGCACCCTTGCCTTCTTTGGAGGTGGTGAGTCCAAGTGCTTCCACTGCATTGACTGGGTTTTGGTCTCTGGATCATAGTGATGGACCCAGGTTTCATTCTGTGTAATCAGTCTTTTGAAAAACTTTGACTCATCTTCTTGGCACATCTCCAAATTCATTCTCGAGCACTTGACACGTTTTTGCTTCTGGAATCGTGTGAGCAACCTGGGAATCCATCTGGCAGACACCTTATGCATATGCAAATGGTCATGAATGATAGTTTCCACAGATCCTGTACTAATCGTGACATCTTGGGCTATTTGGCAAATAGTAATGTGCCAATCTTCCAAAATGGCAGCCTCAACTTGATGGACAGATGCCTCATCAATGGCAGAAGGGGTGGGGGCGACTAGGTCTGGGAGCTGTTTCCATAGACTTCCGGCCATGTTTGAATTCCCGATGTTAGTGTTTTACAAGGTCATATGATGGGGCATTATCACCATAAATTTCTTTCATTTCATCAAAAGTCTCCTGTGGTGTGCGTCCTTTCAAATACAAAAACCGGATCACTGCTTGTCATTCAACAGGCTCCATTTCACACATGACTCAGTTCAACCACATGTAAAACAGAAACCACAAGTAGTTCAGAGCTGTAATTTGCCACACAACCCGTAGAGATATAAATCATTTCACATGCAAAATTTCAGCTAGATCAGACAACTGGAAGTGGATCAGGGGCATTACTTATTGCACGCCCTTCGTACATTGCCGTTGTTCATTATTGCGATATAATAATTAATTACATCTTGTTGTCAGAGGAGATCGTCCCTAGTTACTTCCTGTTTAGACGAGAGCACCTTTAGTTACTTTCAGACAACTCTTATACTTATACAGTAGGGAAGCAGGAAACTGTGAGGGAATTTCAATGTCTAGCAGCCCGAGAGAAGAAACTATTAGAGTAGAAGGCTAGGGACTTCAGCAGTGAAGGGGTGGGATTTTGTTTACTTCTTATCTATAAGTGACCCCCCCCTGCCCTTGACAAGCGGTTATTCATTAGCAAAAAAAAAAAAAAAAGATTTGAATAAACTGAAATAAACAATGAATTACAAAACATTTGATGCAAATGGCTGCCCCCATGTTTCTGCTATATATCACAATCAGGGGAGATCACCACTGATTACTTCCTGTTCAGGGGAGATCACTCCGAGTTACTTCTTTTTGTCAGGAACAGACAACTCTTATACTTATGTATAAGGGAAGCAGGACACTGAGAGAGGGAATTCCAATATGCAGCAGTTCAAGAAACGAAACTTTTAGAATGGAAGGCTAAGGACTTCAATAGTGAAGGGGTGGAATTTTGCTTAATTTTTATCCAAGATTTCCTTCATTTCTCGGACCTTGATATGCATTAGTTACAAAAAAAAAAAATATTTGAATAAACTGAAATGAACAACAAATTACTGACCATTTGTTGCGATATTGTCTCCAGTCATCCATACAAAAATAAAGAAGATGGACAACACAGTCCGGAAATCGACCCCTTTTCGCTGGGATTCCATTTCTTGTTGACTGCACGGAATCTGAAAAGAAAAAAGAAAATTATATTTTCCATTCATTAAAATCTAAATGAATAGACACAAAAGTTTTTTTTTTTTTTTCATTTAAGTAACAAAAATTATCTCCCCTTGTTTAAATAATTAGCCTGAAGAGGGCGACTTGGAGCAAGATTGATGTATTGGCACCCAGCCTTCCTGCAACTACTGAAAGAGTCAACAATTATTGGAACCAATGCATACACAACCTTTAACAGCAAACTTCACAATATAAGTTCCGTGTATGCACGCGTTTGCACCCCCACTTTTTTGTCTATTAACCTTATACTAGGCATTTAGTTGTCTTCCACTGCAAAAACTGTGACACTAGGATTAGAAACTGGGATTGTAGAAGTCAGCGCCCCAGAGGAGGGCCCTCTGACCCTGCAAAAGATGCCTGTACAGTCCTGATGGCATTCCTGGCAGAGTGCCTCAGGTGATTATCAATAAACTAACCCCTTCTTAAATAAAGAAGGCAAAACCTGGGAAGGTGGACCTCACAGAACAGGGACCAGGTCATTACAGGAATGGTCTAATCTCTGTTGTTGAGTACTGCTGCCACATCTGGGCAGGAACTGCTAAAAACAGCCTATCCTGCCTTGACAGAGTACAAAATAGACTTTGTGGCTTAGTGGGGGATACCCTTTTCTCTTCTCTGCAACCTCTCTCCCACAGAAGAGATGTTGCGAGCCTGTCTTTGTTTTATCGTTATTTTCATGGCAAGTGCTCGTCTGAGCTCCAATCTCTGGTACCCCCTCGCCAATCTTTCACGAAAAACACCCGTCTAGCTGAAACCACTGTCAATAATTTTCCCCACTCTTAATCCGTGCCTAAATCAAAACGTAGATTCCATGAACAAAGCTTCTTTCCTAGAAGTGCACGCCTGTGGAACTCTCTTCCGATGGCCTGTTTCCCACCTGACTACAACTTGGATGTCTTCAAGTCCAACATAAACAAATTCCTGATAAACCTCCCCCTTAAGTAAGACACTTTATCAAATCTCCATTACTAACGAGTACTATGATATTATCCCATTGATTACTGTACACGCAATAACTCCTATCCTCGAGTGGATTCTGGGCGTTGATAAGTGGTGACTACCATGTAAAAAAAAAAAAATGTCCAATGGCTAAAAATGCAACTGTTTAACAAAAATTGTAAAGTAGATATTTTATTCTAATTTACAGTTTTTGTGTTTTAATTATCAATGTATCTTATCATTAGAATTTTTATCCTGTTAAAAATGGGCAAAAGTTATAGACCATTGATTTCGAAAGAATGCTTTATGCCAAATTGATGGTTGAATATAGTTAATGTGTGCTCATTTTTGCATCGAATATTAATCCTTATTAATCATGAACTGTGTATCAAACAAAGATTCATACAACATGTTTGTTAGTTCGGCCCAGTAGTTTCTGAGAAAACTTCTGCCGTAACTGCACTATTGTAGTAACTAATCCATAAATGTGTAAAGAACGGATACCTTAATACTTAGTCTGCTGCACCTTATAACAGCTACATTGGCCCAGTAGTTTCCAAGAAAAAGTGAGGGTAAATGTTGCATTGTGGTGACTAATCCCTATTAATCCCTATTAATCTCTATTAATCTCAGATTGACCCAGTAGTTACCGAAAAGGGGAACGGACAGACAGTTAGACAAAGAGAAATATAATCGAGATATATAAAAGTGTGTGTATGTATGTGTGTTTGTATGTCTCGCAAAAATTTTCGACATGGGTCATGGATTTTCACGAGATTGGTATCTTTTTAAACTTCCAACCTTCGCCCGACAAATATCGAAAAATTGGCAAAAAAAAGTTAATTTCTTCACCCAAAAATCATCAGTTTTCTACAGGGAGGGGTCAGCAAAAACCGTCCTCTCATGGCAAGTTCGCTTCTACGCATGCGCAAATGACGTCGGAACATGATTTAGTTTAAATATTAAAAAACCAACACAATCTTGTACACGCTGTCTTAGCTCAGTTGCTTAGAGCGCGGCCTCATTATCTAAAGGTTTTGGATTCAAATCGTCGTGTGAGATTTTTTTTTTTTTTCTTTCGATTTTTAAAATTTTAATATTGAAACCATTTTTCACGTGTTTTTTGGGGTGGTGGTGGTGGTTATCTTTCAGATTTTTTAAAGAAGTTTTAACGTTCGTTTCTCTGTTTTATTTTTCCATCACATTCGCGCTTTCTTTTTTTTGTTTGTCCATTTTCACATTTAAAACATCGTTCGTTTGCCTTTCGTGTGTTTTTTTTTTGTGTTTTTTTTTTATTTTTTAAAGTTTTAACATTTATTTGTTTTTAAATATTTACTTCGCTTATTCTTAAGTTTTGATTACCCCCCCCCCCCCCCGCCCGAACACAAACACCTCTAAACACCCGGGCAAGGCCGGGTACCCTCCTGCTAGTATATATATAAAAGAAAAGAAAAAATTAAACCTCAAAGTTTCCATTCCTAAAAGTCATCAAAATGATGAATTATCTCCCCTTGATTAGTCATGACAATGCATCAAAATAAATGGATTATCTCCCTTCGATCAAGTGTGACAAGGCCATCAAAATGATAAATTATATCCCCTTGATTAGGCATGACAATGCATCAAAATCAAGGAATTATCTCCCGTAGATCAAGTGTGACAATGTCATCAAAAAGATAAATTATCTCCCCTTGACTAGGCGTGACAATGCATCAAAATCAAGGAATTATCTCCCTTAGATTTAGTGTGACGATATCATTAAAATGATAAATTATCTCCCCTTGATTAGGCATGACCATTGTCATGCCTAATTAAGGGGAGATAATTTATCATCAAAATCAAGGAATTATCTCCCTTAGATCAAGTGTGACAATGCCATCAAAATGATAAATTATCTCCCCTTGACTAGGCGTGACAATGGGCCATATTCTTCTGCTGTGATCGTCTTAAACGTTGTTCCCGGCTGAGGTGGCCCGTTAATCTATTGAATGACATAATGACATAATGAAGAACTCACATAAAAAAAAAATTCACTTGAAGCATAAAACCATTTTCCAAATTATTGGATTCGGTATTAAATACCTTGTAAAGGATTGATACGCTGTAAAACAAAGCATTCAAACTATGCGTACAGCACAGCAGTTTGTGCAAATGTGATAGCCATAAAAATGTACACGTATGTTAGCGTGTTTTGTTAGTGAGAGTTTTTGTTTGTTTTGCGTCACAATAAAAATGGCCAAAAATACCAACTTTTAGATCTCTACTATTATATAAAAGTCATTTTGTATGTGTGTATGTGTATGTGTGTGTGTGTGTGTGTGTGTGTGTGTATGTATTTGTATGTATGTGTGTGTGTGTGCGTGTATGTGTGTGTGTGTACGTGTGTGTGTGTACGTGTATGTATGTATTTGTATGTATGTGTGTGTGTGTGTATGTGTATACGTGTATGTGTGTGTGTATGTATGTATGTGTGTGTGTACGTGTGTACGTGTATGTATGTATGTGTATGGATGTATGTGTGTGTGTATGTGTGTACGTGTATGTGTGCGTGTGTGTGTGTATGTGTGTACGTGTATGTGTGTGTGAGTGTGTATGTGTATGTGTGTGTGTGTGTACGTGTATGTGTGTGTGTACGTGTATGTATGTGTGTGTGTATGTATGTGTGTGAGTGTATGTGTGCGTGTATGTGTGTATGTGTGTGTACATTTCCCTACGCAATCACTCTGCCAATTTTTAGTCTACAAACTCGAAATTTGATATACAGGGTACTGAGATTTGGGAAAATCTATGTGATTGGTTTTCGGCCAGACATTTGGCTGTTAAAGGGTCAAAGTTTAACGATTTGACCTGTGAGAACCCTACCACACTCCTCCGATAATTTTCGGTCTAAACACTTGAAATTTTAGATATAGGTTCCTTGGACATGGATCTAACTTAATAACTTGATGTGAGCCCAAAACAATGTTAAGGGGTCATAATAGGGGTCAAAGTTTAAAATAATTGACCGTTTTTTTTTTTTTTTGCTCAGCATACACCTCCAAACACCCGGGCAACGCAATTCTGAACAGAAGTGTGCGCTCCATTCCAACTATCATCAATGGTAATCTCGTCAGCATCAGACAAAGCCAAACTCTTTGTCAAGAACTTTGCAGCTAATTCTACCTTTTGCGATCAAGGCCGCCAACCCCCAATATTTCCTCCTGTATCTGAAAACACACTATGTGATATACGTATATCTGTACGTGATGTTGCCAAGCTAATCAAAAACCTTGATTCCAGTAAAGCAACTGGCCCGGACGGTATTCCAATTATAGTACTCAAAAAACTTCAACCTGAACTAGCGCCCATACTTACAAAACTATTTAAACGTTGTCTTAAGGAGAATAGTTTCCCATCTCCCTGGAAAATTTCATCTGTATGCCCTGTATTTAAGAATTCAGGTGATCGCTCATCCCCCTCTCAGTACAGGCCAATAAGTCTCCTGTGCGTCATGAGTAAGTTGCTGGAATCTGTGTTAAATACAGAAGTAATCAACCATCTCAACAAAAATAACCTTCTTAGTGACACTCAATATGGTTTCCGTTCTGCTAGATCTACAGCAGATGTGCTTACAGTTATATCTCATAGGATTAGCAAATCTCTCGACGGAGGCAACCTTTCTAGGGCAATTGCTCTTGACATATCTAAGGCCTTTGATAGAGTATGGCATAAAGGTTTACTTCATAAGATCTCTAGCTATGGTATAGCTGGAAATGTCTTCTCAATTATTAAATCATTTCTTTCTGATAGGTTCATAAGAGTAGTAGTTGAGGGGCAAAAATCAGAAGCCCACAGTATTAATGCTGGTGTCCCTCAGGGGTCCATCCTGGGCCCAACTCTTTTCCTGATCTACATTAATGATCTTCCAAATCACATCCTTACATCATTTGTAGACATTTATGCTGACGACACTACCATTTATGGTAGCACATCTAAGACAGTAAACGACCAAGTTCTCTCCAATTCTCTCTCCTCTGATCTTGAGCATGTAGTACAATGGGGAAAGGAGTGGCTGGTTACTTTTAATGCATCTAAAACCAAGCTTCTCTCTTTACATCATCAACATTCTGATCCACATCTGGCATCAATTGAAATGAATGGCTCTCGTCTTCAGGAGGCCTCAAGTTTTGACAAGCTTCTGGGCTTGACCATTACTCCTGATCTTAAATGGAACACGTACATCAAATCTGATGCCAAGGCTGCTGGAAAAATGGTGGGATCTTTCTATCGATCCAGTAGATATCTCACTGCTGATGCAATTCTCTATCTATATAAGAGCCAGGTACGTCCAGGGATGGAATACTGTTGCCACATCTGGGCAGGAGCTGCTAGAAAGGACTTGGCCTGCGTTGATAGAGTTCAAAATAGACTTCGTAGCCTCGTAGGAGATGTCCTTTTCTCTTCCTTGCAACCTCTATCTCACAGAAGAGATGTTGCGAGTTTGTCTCTGATGTATCGTTATTTTCATGGAAAGTGTTCGACTGAGCTTCAATCTATGGTCCCCCCTCGCAAAACTTTCACAAGAAACACTCGTCTAGCTGTAAACACTATCAATAATTCCCCCCACTCTTTATCTGTGCCTAAACCTTAATGTAGATTCCATGAAGAAAGCTTTTTGATTAGAACTGCACGCCTGTGGAATTGTCTTCCGTTTTCCTGCTTTCCGGCTGACTACAATATGGTTGTCTTCAAGTCTAACGTAAATAAGGTCTTGATGAGCCGTTCCATATAAGTTATCAAATTTAACACATTTTCATTACTAATGATTATTATATTGTCCAATTTCTACTGTACACTCTTTAACCCTTATCCTTGAGTGGCCTCTTGGCCTTGATAATGAGTTGATACCTATGAAAAAAAAAAAAAAAGAAAAAGTCCAATGTGAACAAGTTCTAATTGAATCGTCCCCCTAAGTAATCCAAGTTTCAAAATTCCCACTGTTTACTATGCTAAAATCACAATGACTAATGTATACCTGTTAACCCTTATCCTCGAGTGGCCTCTGGGCCTTGATAAGTGGTGACACCCTTGTAAAAAAAAAGGCACCCATATATATATATATCTAGCATATCTAAGACAGTAAACGACCAAGTTCTCTCCAATTCTCTCTCCTCTGATCTTGAGCATGTAGTACAATGGGGAAGGGAGTGGCTGGTTACTTTTAATGCATCTAAAACCAAGCTTCTCTCTTTACATCATCAACATTCTCATCCACATATATATATATATATATATATATATATATATATATATATATATATATATAAATATATATATATTATTTTACGTATTTACATAAAATATTATTTATTTTTATTATATTTTTCACATTAATATTTTTATATTTTGTTGCATTTATTTTTATTATATTTTTCACATTAATATTTTTATATTTTGTTACATTTATTTTTATTATATTTTTCACATTAATATTTTTATATTTTGTTGCATTTATTTTTATTATATTTTTCACATTAATATTTTTATATTTTGTTACATTTATTTTTATTATATTTTTCACATTAATATTTTTATATTTTGTTGCATTTATTTTTATTATATTTTTCACACTAATATTTTTATATTTTGTTACATTTATTTTTATTATATTTTTCACACTAATATTTTTATATTTTGTTGCATTTATTTTTATTATATTTTTCACACTAATATTTTTATATTTTGTTTGCATTTATTTTTATTATATTTTTCACATTAATATTTTTATATTTTGTTGCATTTATTTTTATTATATTTTTCACATTAATATTTTTATATTTTGTTACATTTATTTTTATTATATTTTTCACATTAATATTTTTATATTTTGTTACATTTATTTTTATTATATTTTTCACACTAATATTTTTATATTTTCTTGCATTTATTTTTATTATATTTTTCACACTAATATTTTTATATTTTGGTGCATTTATTTTTATTATATTTTTCACATTAATATTTTTATATTTTGTTGCATTTATTTTTATTATATTTTTCACATTAATATTTTTATATTTTCTTGCATTTATTTTTATTATATTTTTCACATTAATATTTTTATATTTTGTTACATTTATTTTTATTATATTTTTCACATTAATATTTTTATATTTTGTTACATTTATTTTTATTATATTTTTCACATTAATATTTTTATATTTTCTTGCATTTATTTTTATTATATTTTTCACACTAATATTTTTATATTTTGTTACATTTATTTTTTATTATATTTTTCACATTAATATTTTTATATTTTGTTACATTTATTTTTATTATATTTTTCACATTAATATTTTTATATTTTGTTGCATTTATTTTTATTATATTTTTCACATTAATATTTTTATATTTTGTTACATTTATTTTTATTATATTTTTCACATTAATATTTTTATATTTTGTTACATTTATTTTTATTATATTTTTCACACTAATATTTTTATATTTTGTTGCATTTATTTTTATTATATTTTTCTCACTAATATTTTTATATTTTGGTGCATTTATTTTTATTATATTTTTCACATTAATATTTTTATATTTTGTTACATTTATTTTTATTATATTTTTCATATTAATATTTTTATATTTTGTTACATTTATTTTTATTATATTTTTCACACAAATATTTTTATATTTTGTTGCATTTATTTTTATTATATTTTTCATATTAATGTTTTTATATTTTGTTGCATTTATTTTTATTATATTTTCACATTAATATTTTTATATTTTGTTATATTTAATTTTATTATATTTTTCACATTAATATTTTTATATTTTGTTACATTTATTTTTATTATATTTTTCACATTAATATTTTTATATTTTGTTACATTTATTTTTATTATATTTTTTATATTAATATTTTTATATTTTGTTACATTTATTTTTATTATATTTTTCACACAAATATTTTTATATTTTGTTGCATTTATTTTTATTATATTTTTCATATTAATGTTTTTATATTTTGTTGCATTTATTTTTATTATATTTTCACATTAATATTTTTATATTTTGTTACATTTATTTTTATTATAGTTTTCAACACTAATATTTTTATATTTTGTTACATTTATTTTTATTATATTTTTCAACACTAATATTTTTATATTTTGTTACATTTATTTTTATTATCTTTTTCACACAAATATTTTTATATTTTGTTGCATTTATTTTTATTATATTTTTCACACTAGTATTCTTACATTTTGTTACAATTATTTTTATTATATTTTCCACATAATTATTTTTATATTTTGTTATATTTAATTTTATTATATTTTTCACATTAATATTTTTATATTTTGTTACATTTATTTTTATTATATTTTTCGACACTAATATTTTTATATTTTGTTGCATTTATTTCTATTATATTTTTCACATTAATATTTTTATATTTTGTTGCATTTATTTTTATTATATTTTTCAAATTAATATTTTTATATTTTGTTGCATTTATTTTTATTATATTTTTCACATTAATATTTTTATATTTTGTTGCATTTATTTTTATTATATTTTTCAACACTAATATTTTTATATTTTGTTGCATTTGTTTTTATTATATTTTTCAACACTAATATTTTTATATTTTGTTGCATTTATTTTTATTATATTCTTTAAACTAATATGTTTATATTTTGTTACATTTATTTTTATTATATTTTTCACATTAATATTTTTATATTTTGTTGCATTTATTTTTATTATATTTTTTTACACTAATATTTTTATATTTTGTTGCATTTGTTTTTATTATATTTTTCAACACTAATATTTTTATATTTTGTTGCATTTATTTTTATTATATTTTTCACATTAATATTTTTATATTTTGTTGCATTTATTTTTATTATATTTTTCACATTAATATTTTTATATTTTGTTGCTTTTTTATTATATTTTTCACATTAATATTGTTATATTTTGTTGCATTTATTTTTATTATATTTTTCACATTAATATTCTTACATTTTGTTCCAATTATTTTTATTATGTTTTTCACATTAATATTTTTATATTTTGTTATATTTAATTTTATTATATTTTTCACACTAATATTTTTATATTTTGTTACATTTATTTTTATTATATTTTTCACAATAATATTTTTATTTTTTGTTATATTTATTTTTATTATATTTTTCACACTAATATTTTTATATTTTGTTACATTTATTTTTATTATATTTTTCACAATAATATTTTTATTTTTTGTTATATTTATTTTTATTATATTTTTCACACTAATATTTTTATATTTTGTTGCATTTATTTTTATTATATTTTTCACATTAATATTTTTATTTTTTGTTATATTTATTTTTATTATATTTTTCAACACTAATATTTTTATATTTTGTTATATTTATGTTTATTATATTTTTCACACTAATATTTTTATATTTTGTTGCATTTATTTTTATTATATTTTTCAGATTAATATTTTTATATTTTGTTATATTTAAATTTATTATATTTTTCAACACTAATATTTTTATATTTTGTTATATTTATTTTTATTATATTTTTCACAATAATATTTTTATTTTTTGTTATATTTATTTTTATTATATTTTTCACACTAATATTTTTATATTTTGTTGCATTTATTTTTATTATATTTTTCACACTAATATTTTTATATTTTGTCATATTTAATTTTATTATATTTTTCACACTAATATTTTTATATTTTGTTACATTTATTTTTATTATATTTTCACATTAATATTTTTATATTTTGTTGCATTTATTTTTATTATATTTTTCACACTAATATTTTTATATTTTGGTGCATTTATTTTTATTATATTTTTCAAACTAATATTTTTATATTTTTTTACATTTATTTTTATTATATTTTTCAACACTAATATTTTTATATTTTGTTACATTTATTTTTATTATATTTTCACATTAATATTTTTTTATTTTTTGCATTTATTTTTATTATATTTTTCACATTAATATTTTTATATTTTGTTAGATTTATTTTTATTATATTTTTCACACTAATATTTTTATATTTTGTTACTTTTATTTTTATTATATTTTTCACATTAATATTTTTATATTTTGTTACTTTTATTTTTATTATATTTTTCAATACTAATATTTTTATATTTTGTTACATTTATTTTTATTATATTTTTCACACTAATATTTTTATATTTTGTTACATTTATTTTTATTATATTTTTCACATGAATATTGTTATATTTTGTTACATTTATTTTTATTAAATTTTTCACACTAATATTTTTATATTTTGTTGCATTTATTTTTTTTATATTGTTCACATTAATATTTTTATATTTTGTTGCATTTATTTTTATTATATTTTTCACATTAATATTTTTATATTCTTATATTTATTTTTATTATATTTTTCACACTAATATTTTTATATTTATTATATTTAGTTTTATTATATTTTTCACATTAATATTTTTATATTTTGTTGCATTTATTTTTATTATATTTTTCAGATTAATATTTTTATATTTTGTTACATTTATTTTTATTATATTTTTAACATTAATATTTTTATATTTTGTTGCATTTATTTTTATTATATTTTTCACATTAATATATTTATATTTTGTTACATCTATTTTCATTATATTTTTAACATTAAGATTTTTATATGTTGTTACATTTATTTTTATTATATTTTTCACATCATTATCTTTATATTTTGTTGCATTTATTTTTATTATATTGTTCACATTAATATTTTTATATTTTGTTAGATTTATTTTTATTATAATTTTAACATTAATATTTTTACATTTTGTTACATTTATTTTTATTATATTTTTCACATTAATATTTTTATATTTTGTAAGATTTATTTTTATTATATTTTTCACATTAATATTTTTATATTTTGTTACATGTTTTTTTAATATATTTTTCACATTAATATTTTTATATTTTGTTGCATTTATTTTTATTATATTTTTCACATTAATATTTTTATATTTTGTTGCATTTATTTTTATTATATTTTTCACACTAATATTTTTATATTTTGTTACATTTATTTTTATTATATTTTTCACACTAATATTTTTATATTTTGTTACATTTATTTATATTATATTTTTCACATTAATATTTTTATATTTTGTTGCATTTATTTTTATTATATTTTTCAACACTAATATTCTTACATTTTGTTACAATTATTGTTATTATATTTTTCACATTAATATTTTTATATTTTGTTACATTTATGTTTATTATATTTTTCACATTAATATTTTTATATTTTGTCATATTTAATTTTATTATATTTTTCAACACTAATATTTTTATATTTTGTTATATTTATTTTTATTATATTTTCACAATGATATTTTTATATTTTGTTGCATTTATTTTTATTATATTTTTACCACTAATATTTTTATATTTTGTTGCATTTATTTTTATTATATTTTTCACATTAATATTTTTATATTTTGTTGCATTTATTTTTATTATATTTTTCACACTAATATTTTTATATTTTGTTACATTTATTTTTATTATATTTTTCACACTAATATTTTTAAATTTTGTTTACATTTATTTTTATTATATTTTTGACACTAATATTTTTATATTTTGTTACATTTATTTTTATTATATTTTTCAAACTAATGTTTTTATATTTTGTTACATTTATTTTTATTATATTTTTGACACTAATATTTTTATATTTTGTTACATTTATTTTAATTATATTTTTCACACTAATATTTTTACCTTTTGTTACATTTATTTTTATTATATTTTTTACATTAATATTTTTATATTTTATTACATTTATTTTTATTATATTCTTTACACTAATATTTTTATATTTTGTTACATTTATTTTTATTATATTTTTCACACTAATATTTTTATATTTTGTTACATTTATTTTTATTATATTTTTCAAACTAATATTTTTATATTTTGTTACATTTATTTTTATTATATTTGTCACACAAATATTTTTACATTTTGTTACATTTATTTTTATTATATTTTTCAAACTAATATTTTTACATTTTGTTACATTTATTTTTATTATATTTTTCACACTAATATTTTTACATTTTGTTACATTTGTTTTTATTATATTTTTCACACTAATATTTTTATATTTTGTTACATTAATTTTTATTATATTCTTTACACTAATATGTTTATATTTTGTTATATTTATTTTTATTATATTTTTCACACTAATATTTTTACATTTTGTTATATTTATTTTTATTATATTTTTCAAACTAATATTTTTATATTTTGTTACATTTATTTTTATTATATTTTTCACACTAATATTTTTACATTTTGTTACATTTGTTTTTATTATATTTTTCACACTAATATTTTTATATTTTGTAACATTTGTTTTTATTATATTTTTCAAACTAATATTTTTATATTTTGTTACATTTATCTTTATTATATTTTTCACACTAATATTTTTACATTTTGTTATATTTATTTTTATTATATTTTTCAAACTAATATTTTTACATTTTGTTACATTTATTTTTATTATATTTTTCAAACTAATATTTTTACATTTTGTTACATTTATTTTTATTATATGTTTCACACTAATATTTTTACATTTTGTTACATTTGTTTTTATTATATTTTTCACACTAATATTTTTATATTTTGTTACATATATTTTTCTTATATTCTTTACACTAATATGTTTATATTTTGTTATATTTATTTTTATTATATTTTTCACACTAATATTTTTACATTTTGTTATATTTATTTTTATTATATTTTTCACACTAATATTTTTACATTTTGTTACATTTATTTTTATTATATTTTTCACACTAATATTTTTACATTTTGTTACATTTATTTTTATTATATTTTTCACACTAATATTTTTATATTTTGTTACATTTATTTTTATTATATTTTTCACACTAATATTTTTACATTTTGTTACATTTATTTTTATTATATTTTTCAAACTAATATTTTTATATTTTGTTACATTTTTTTTAATTATATTTTTCACATTAATATTTTTATATTTTGTTACATTTATTTTTATTATATTCTTTACACTAATATTTTTATATTTTGTTACATTTATTTTTATTATATTTTTCACACTAATATTTTTATATTTTGTTACATTTACTTTTATTATATTTTTCACACTAATATTTTTACATTTTGTTACATTTATGTTTATTATATTTTTCACACTAATATTTTTTTATTTTGTTACTTTTATTTTTATTATATTCTTTACACTAATATTTTTATATTTTGTTACATTTATTTTTATTATATTTTTCAAACTAATATTTTTATATTTTGTTACATTTATTTTTATTATATTTTTCGCACTACTATTTTTATATTTTGTTACATTTATTTTTATTATATTCTTCACACTAATATCTATACATTTTGTTACATTTATTTTTATTATATTTTTCACACTAATATTTTTATATTTTTTTACATTTAGTTTTATTATATTTTTCACACTAATATTTTTACATTTTGTTACATTTATTTTTATTATATTTTTCAAACTAATATTTTTACATTTTGTTACATTTATTTTTATTATATTCTTTACACTAATATTTTTATATTTTGTTACATTTATTTTTATTATATTTTTCACATCAATATTTTTATATTTTGTTGCATTTATTTTTATTATATTTTTCACACTAATATTTTTATATTTTGTTACATTTATTGTTATTATATTTTTCACATTAATATTTTTATATTTTGTTACATTTATTTTTATTATATTTTTCACACTAATATTTTTATATTTTGTTGCATTTATTTTTATTATATTTTTCACATTAAATCTTTATATTTTGTTACATTTATTTTTATTATAATTTTTACACTAATATTTTTACATTTTGTTACATTTATTTTTATTATATTTTTTACACTAATATATTTTTATATTTTGTTACATTTATTTTTATTATATTCTTTACACTTATATTTTTATATTGTGTTACATTAATTTTTATTATATTTTTCACATTAATATTTTTATATTTTGTTAAATTTGTTTTTATTATATTTTTCACACTAATATTTTTATATTCTGTTACATTTATTTTTATTATATTTTTCACACTAATATTTTTACATTTTGTTTACATTTATTTTTATTATATTTTTGACACTAATATTTTTATATTTTGTTACATTTATTTTTATTATATTTTTCAAACTAATGTTTTTATATTTTGTTACATTTATTTTTATTATATTTTTGACACTAATATTTTTATATTTTGTTACATTTATTTTAATTATATTTTTCACACTAATATTTTTACCTTTTGTTACATTCATTTTTATTATATTTTTTACATTAATATTTTTATATTTTGTTACATTTATTTTTATTATATTCTTTACACTAATATTTTTATATTTTGTTTCATTTATTTTTATTATATTTTTCACACTAATATTTTTGTATTTTGTTACATTTATTTTTAATAAATTTTTCAAACATATATTTTTATATTTTGTTACATTTTTTTTTATTATATTTGTCGCACAAATATTTTTACATTTTGTTACATTTATTTTTATTATATTTTTCAAACTAATATTTTTACATTTTGTTACATTTATTTGTATTATATTTTTCACACTAATATTTTTACATTTTGTTACATTTGTTTTTATTATATTTTTCACACTAATATTTTTATATTTTGTTACATTTATTTTTATTATATTCTTTACACTAATATGTTTATATTTTGTTATATTTATTTTTATTATATTTTTCACATTAATATTTTTACATTTTGTTATATTTATTTTTATTATATTTTTCAAACTAATATTTTTATATTTTGTTACAATTATTTTTATTATATTTTTCACACTAATATTTTTATATTTTGTTACATTTATTTTTATTATATTTTTCACACTAATATTTTTACATTTTGTTACATTTATTTTTATTATATTTTTCACACTAATATTTTTACATTTTGTTACATTTGTTTTTATTATATTTTTCACACTAATATTTTTATATTTTGTTACATTTATTTTTATTATATTCTTTACACTAATATGTTTATATTTTGTTATATTTATTTTTATTATATTCTTCACACTAATATTTTTACATTTTGTTATATTTATTTTTATTATATTTTTCAAACTAATATTTTTATATTTTGTTACATTTATTTTTATTATATTTTTCACACTAATATTTTTATATTTTGTTACATTTATTTTTATTATATTTTTCACACTAATATTTTTACATTTTGTTACATTTATTTTTATTATATTTTTCACACTAATATTTTTACATTTTGTTACATTTGTTTTTATTATATTTTTCAGACTAATATTTTTATATTTTGTTACATTTATTTTTATTATATTCTTTACACTAATATGTTTATATTTTGTTATATTTATTTTTATTATATTTTTCACAATAATATTTTTATACTTTGTTACATTTATTTTTATTATATTTTTCAAACTAATATTTTTATATTTTGTTATATTTATTTTTATTATATTTTTCAAACTAATATTTTTATATTTTGTTACATTTATTTTTATTATATTTTTCACACTAATATTTTTACATTTTGTTACATTTATTTTTATTATATTTTTCACACTAATATTTTTACATTTTGTTACATTTATTTTTATTATATTTTTCACACTAATATTTTTATATTTTGTTACATTTATTTTTATTATATTTTTCACACTAATATTTTTACATTTTGTTACATTTATTTTTATTATATTTTTCAAACTAATATTTTTATATTTTGTTACATTTTTTTTTATTATATTTTTCACATTAATATTTTTATATTTTGTTACATTTATTTTTATTATATTCTTTACACTAATATTTTTATATTTTGTTACATTTATTTTTATTATATTTTTCACACTAACATTTTTATATTTTGTTACATTGTTTTTATTATATTTTTCACACTAATATTTTTACATTTTGTTACATTTATTTTTATTATATTTTTCACACTAATATTTTTATATTTTGTTACTTTTATTTTTATTATATTCTTTACACTAATATTTTTATATTTTGTTACATTTATTTTTATTATATTTTTCAAACTAATATTTTTATATTTTGTTACATTTATTTTTATTATATTTTTCGCACTACTATTTTTATATTTTGTTACATTTATTTTTATTATATTCTTCACACTAATATCTATACATTTTGTTACATTTATTTTTATTATATTTTTCACACTAATATTTTTATATTTTTTTACATTTATTTTTATTATATTTTTCACACTAATATTTTTACATTTTGTTACATTTATTTTTATTATATTTTTCAAACTAATATTTTTACATTTTGTTACATTTATTTTTATTATATTCTTTACACTAATATTTTTATATTTTGTTACATTTATTTGCATTATATTTTTACACTAATATATTTTTATATTTTGTTACATTTATTTTTATTATATTTTTAACATTAATATTTTTATATTTTGTTACATTTATTTTTATTATATTTTTCACATTAATATATTTATATTTTGTTACATCTATTTTCATTATATTTTTAACATTAAGATTTTTATATGTTGTTACATTTATTTTTGTTATATTTTTCACATCATTATCTTTATATTTTGTTGCATTTATTTTTATTATATTGTTCACATTAATATTTTTATATTTTGTTACTTTTATTTTTATTATATTTTTCACATTAATATTTTTATATTTTGTTGCATTTATTTTTATTATATTTTTCACACTAATATTTTTATATTTTGTTAGATTTATTTTTATTATATTTTTAACATTAATATTTTTACATTTTGTTACATTTATTTTTATTATATTTTTCACATTAATATTTTTATATTTTGTAAGATTTATTTTTATTATATTTTTCACATTAATATTTTTATATTTTGTTACATGTTTTTTTAATATATTTTTCACATTAATATTTTTATATTTTGTTGCATTTATTTTTATTATATTTTTCACATTAATATTTTTATATTTTGTTGCATTTATTTGTTTTATATTTTTCACACTAATATTTTTATATTTTGTTACATTTATTTTTATTATATTTTTCACACTTATATTTTTATATTTTGTTACATTTATTTTTATTATATTTTTCACATTAATATTTTTATATTTTGTTGCATTTATTTTTATTATATTTTTCAACACTAATATTCTTACATTTTGTTACAATTATTTTTATTATATTTTTCACATTAATATTTTTATATTTTGTTACATTTATGTTTATTATATTTTTCACATTAATATTTTTATATTTTGTCATATTTAATTTTATTATATTTTTCAACACTAATATTTTTATATTTTGTTATATTTATTTTTATTATATTTTCACAATGATATTTTTATATTTTGTTGCATTTTTTTTTATTATATTTTTCACACTAATATTTTTATATTTTGTTGCATTTATTTTTATTATATTTTTCACATTAATATTTTTATATTTTGTTGCATTTATTTTTATTATATTTTTACACTAATATTTTTATATTTTGTTGCATTTATTTTTATTATATTTTAACATTAATATTTTTATATTTTGGTGCATTTATTTTTATTATATTTTTCAAACTAATATGTTTATATTTTTTGCACTTATTTTTATTATATTTTTCGCATTAATATTTTTATATTTTGTTGCATTTATTTTTATTATATTTTTCACATAATTATTTTTATATTGTGTTGCATTTATTTTTATTATATTTTTCACATTAATATTTTTATATTTTGTTACTTTTATTTTTTTTATATTTTTCAACACTACTATTTTTATAGTTTGTTACATTTATTTTTATTATATTTTTGACATGGATATTTTTATATTTTGTTACATTTATTTTTATTATATTTTTCACACTAATATTTTAATATTTCGTTGCATTTATTTTTTTTATATTGTTCACATTAATATTTTTATATTTTGTTGCATTTATTTTTATTATATTTTTCACATTAATATTTTTATATTTATTATATTTATTTTTATTATATTTTTCACACTAATATTTTTATATTTTGTTGCATTTATTTTTTTTATATAGTTCATCTTAATATTTTTATATTTTGTTGCATTTATTTTTATTATATTTTTCACATTAATATTTTTATATTTATTATATTTATTTTTATTATATTTTTCACATTAATAGGTTTATATTTTGTAGCATTTTTTTTATTATATTTTTCACACTAATATTTTTATATTTTTTTACATTTATTTTTATTATATTTTTCACACTAATATTTTTATATTTTGTTACATTTATTTTTATTATATTTTTCACACTAATATTTTTATATTTTGTTTGCATTTATTTTTATTATATTTTTTACATTAATATTTTTATATTTTGTTACATTTATTTTTATTATATTTTTCACATCAATATTTTTATATTTTGTTGCATTTATTTTTATTATATTTTTCACACTAATATTTTTATATTTTGTTACCTTTATTTTTATTATATTTTTCACATTAAATCTTTATATTTTGTTACATTTATTTTTATTATATTTTTCACACTAATATTTTTACATTTTGTTACATATATTTTTATTATATTTTTCACATTAATATTGTTATATTTTGTTACATTTATTTTTATTATATTTTTCACACTAATATTTTTATATTTTGTTACATTTATGTTTATTATATTTTTCACACTAATATTTTTACATTTTGTTACATTTATTTTTATTATATTTTTTACACTAATATATTTTTATATTTTGTTACATTTATTTTTATTATATTCTTTACACTTATATTTTTATATTTTGTTACATTTATTTTTATTATATTTTTCACATTAATATTTTTATATTTTGTTACATTTATTTTTATTATATTCTTTACACTAATATTTTTATATTTTGTTACATTTATTTTTATTATATTTTTCACACTAATATTTTTACATTTTGTTACATTTATTTTTATTATATTTTTGACACTAATATTTTTATATTTTGTTACATTTATTTTTATTATATTTTTCAAACTAATGTTTTTATATTTTGTTACATTTATTTTTATTATATTTTTGACACTAATATTTTTATATTTTGTTACATTTATTTTAATTATATTTTTCACACTAATATTTTTACCTTTTGTTACATTTATTTTTATTATATTTTTTACATTAATATTTTTATATTTTGTTACATTTATTTTTATTATATTCTTTACACTAATATTTTTATATTTTGTTACATTTATTTTTATTATATTTTTCACACTAATATTTTTATACTTTGTTACATTTATTTTTATTATATTTTTCAAACTAATATTTTTATATTTTGTTACATTTATTTTTATTATATTTGTCACACAAATATTTTTACATTTTTTTACATTTATTTTTATTATATTTTTCAAACTAATATTTTTACATTTTGTTACAGTTATTTTTATTATATTTTTCACACTAATATTTTTACATTTTGTTACATTTGTTTTTATCATATTTTTCACACTAATATTTTTATATTTTGTTACATTTATTTTTATTATATTCTTTACACTAATATGTTTATATTTTTTTATATTTATTTTTATTATATTTTTCACACTAATATTTTTACATTTTGTTATATTTATTTTTATTATATTTTTCAAACTAATATTTTCATATTTTGTTACATTTATTTTTATTATATTTTTCACACTAATATTTTTATATTTTGTTACATTTATTTTTATTATATTTTTCACACTAATATTTTTACATTTTGTTACATTTATTTTTATTATATTTTTCACACTAATATTTTTACATTTTGTTACATTTGTTTTTATTATATTTTTCACACTAATATTTTTATATTTTGTTACATTTATTTTTATTATATTCTTTACACTAATATGTTTATATTTTGTTATATTTATTTTTATTATATTTTTCACACTAATATTTTTACATTTTGTTATATTTATTTTTATTATATTTTTCAAACTAATATTTTTATATTTTGTTACATTTATTTTTATTATATTTTTCACACTGATATTTTTATATTTTGTTACATTTATTTTTATTATATTTTTCACACTAATATTTTTACATTTTGTTACATTTATTTTTATTATATTTTTCACACTAATATTTTTACATTTTGTTACATTTGTTTTTATTATATTTTTAACATTAATATTTTTATATTTTGTTACATTTATTTATATTATATTCTTTACACTAATATGTTTATATTTTGTTATATTTATTTTTATTATATTTTTCACAATAATATTTTTGTACTTTGTTACATTTATTTTTATTATATTTTTCAAACTAATATTTTTATATTTTGTTATATTTATTTTTATTATATTTTTCAAACTAATATTTTTATATTTTGTTACATTTATTTTTATTATATTTTTCACACTAATATTTTTACATTTTGTTACATTTATTTTTATTATATTTTTCACACTAATATTTTTACATTTTGTTACATTTAGTTTTATTATATTTTTCACACTAATATTTTTATATTTTGTTACATTTATTTTTATTATATTTTTCACACTAATATTTTTACATTTTGTTACATTTATTTTTATTATATTTTTCAAACTAATATTTTTATATTTTGTTACATTTATTTTTATTATATTTTTCACACTAATATTTTTATATTTTGTTACATTTATTTTTATTATATTCTTTACACTAATATTTTTATATTTTGTTACATTTATTTTTATTATATTTTTCAAACTAATATTTTTATATTTTGTTACATTTATTTTTATTATATTTTTCGCACTACTATTTTTATATTTTGTTACATTTATTTTTATTATATTCTTCACACTAATATCTATACATTTTGTTACATTTATTTTTATTATATTTATCACACTAATATTTTTATATTTTTTAACATTTATTTTTATTATATTTTTCACACTAATATTTTTACATTTTGTTACATTTATTTTTATTATATTTTTCAAACTAATATTTTTACATTTTGTTACATTTATTTTTATTATATTCTTTACACTAATATTTTTATATTTTGTTACATTTATTTGTATTATATTTTTACACTAATATATTTTTATATTTTGTTACATTTATTTTTATTATATTCTTTACACTAATATTTTTATATTTTGTTACATTTATTTTTATTATATTTTTCACACTAATATTTTTACATTTTGTTACATTTATTTTTATTATATTTTTCACACTAATATTTTTATATTTTGTTGCATTTATTTTTATTATATTTTTCACACTAATATTTTTACATTTTGTTACATTTATTTTTATTATATTTTTCAAACTAATATTTTTACATTTTGTTACATTTATTTTTATTATATTTTTCACACTAATATTTTTACATTTTGTTACATTTGTTTTTATTATATTTTTCACACTAATATTTTTATATTTTGTTACATTTATTTTTATTATATTCTTTACACTAATATGTTTATATTTGTTTATATTTATTTTTATTATATTTTTCACACTAATATTTTTACATTTTGTTATATTTATTTTTATTATATTTTTCAAACTAATATTTTTATATTTTGTTACATTTATTTTTATTATATTTTTCACACTAATATTTTTATATTTTGTTACATTTATTTTTATTATATTTTTCACACTAATATTTTTACATTTTGTTACATTTATTTTTATTATATTTTTCACACTAATATTTTTACATTTTGTTACATTTGTTTTTATTATATTTTTCACACTAATATTTTTATATTTTGTTACATTTATTTTTATTATATTCTTTACACTAATATGTTTATATTTTGTTATATTTATTTTTATTATATTTTTCACACTAATATTTTTACATTTTGTTATATTTATTTTTATTATATTTTTCAAACTAATATTTTTATATTTTGTTACATTTATTTTTATTATATTTTTCACACTAATATTTTTATATTTTGTTACATTTATTTTTATTATATTTTTCACACTAATATTTTTATATTTTGTTACATTTATTTTTATTATATTTTTCACACTAATATTTTTATATTTTGTTACATTTATTTTTATTATATTCTTTACACTAATATGTTTATATTTTGTTATATTTATTTTTATTATATTTTTCACAATAATATTTTTATACTTTGTTACATTTATTTTTAATGTATTTTTCAAACTAATATTTTTATATTTTGTTATATTTATTTTTATTATATTTTTCAAACTAATATTTTTATATTTTGTTACATTTATTTTTATTATATTTTTCACACTAATATTTTTACATTTTGTTACATTTATTTTTATTATATTTTTCACACTAATATTTTTACATTTTGTTACATTTATTTTTATTATATTTTTCACACTAATATTTTTATATTTTGTTACATTTATTTTTATTATATTTTTCACACTAATATTTTTACATTTTGTTACATTTATTTTTATTATATTTTTCAAACTAATATTTTTATATTTTGTTACATTTTTTTTTATTATATTTTTCACATTAATATTTTTATATTTTGTTACATTTATTTTTATTATATTCTTTACACTAATATTTTTATATTTTGTTACATTTATTTTTATTATATTTTTCACACTAATATTTTTATATTTTGTTACATTTACTTTTATTATATTTTTCACACTAATATTTTTACATTTTGTTACATTTATTTTTATTATATTTTTCACACTAATATTTTTATATTTTGTTACATTTATTTTTATTATATTCTTTACACTAATATTTTTATATTTTGTTACATTTATTTTTATTATATTTTTCAAACTAATATTTTTATATTTTGTTACATTTATTTTTATTATATTTTTCGCACTACTATTTTTATATTTTGTTACATTTATTTTTATTATATTCTTCACACTAATATCTATACATTTTGTTACATTTATTTTTATTATATTTTTCACACTAATATTTTTATATTTTTTTACATTTATTTTTATTATATTTTTCACACTAATATTTTTACATTTTGTTACATTTATTTTTATTATATTTTTCAAACTAATATTTTTACATTTTGTTACATTTATTTTTATTATATTCTTTACACTAATATTTTTATATTTTGTTACATTTATTTGTATTATATTTTTACACTAATATATTTTTATATTTTGTTACATTTATTTTTATTATATTCTTTACACTAATATTTTTATATTTTGTTACATTTATTTTTATTATATTTTTCACACTAATATTTTTACATTTTGTTACATTTATTTTTATTATATTTTTCACACTAATATTTTTATATTTTGTTGCATTTATTTTTATTATATTTTTCACACTAATATTTTTACATTTTGTTACATTTATTTTTATTATATTTTTCACACTAATATTTTTATATTTTGTTGCATTTATTTTTATTATATTTTTCACACTAATATTTTTACATTTTGTTACATTTATTTTTATTATATTTTTCACACTAATATTTTTACATTTTGTTGCATTTATTTTTATTATATTTTTCACACTAATATTTTTATATTTTGTTACATTTATTTTTATTATATTTTTCACACTAATATTCTTATTTTTTTAATATTTATTTTTATTACATTTTTTACACTAATATTTTTATTTTTTGTTGCATTTATTTTTTCAAATAATGCTTTTGGCCTTTTTTTGCCTTAAAAAAGTATTTGTGATTTAGTATGTGCTTTTTATGGAGCAACTATTAAATTAAAACCCGTTTACGCAGGGTCCACGGTCACCGTGGAGTATCTTATTTTTTTTATTGTTGTTGTTTAAATAATAAAATAATAATAATAATAATAATAATAATAATAATAATAATAATAATAATAATAATAATAATAATAATAATAATAATAATAGTGCTTTTGCAGTGTATGCACCGTGTTATATTTAAGATAGGATTTTCAAGTTAAATTTTATAGTATTTTTTTTATTTCATTAAATTGTTAGGTGAAAGTGCAGAATAGTAAGAAATCCCCCACCCCCTTCAGATAAAATGTTATAAAACAAACAAACAAAAACTTTTAAGTTTTAAATATATTTCAAAGAAATAAATTACGACCTGTGCTAAAATATTGAATTCATCGATCGTTTTAGTTAAAAAACAAAAAATAACTGTTGTGAAAAATGCTTCTAACTTTAAAATGTTTGGAAATACTCAATGAAAAGTTTTATTTGTTATTAAAAGAACGGACTGAAAAATATTCTCATATAAAAATTGTTTGTTTTGCAGTTTAAAAATATAAAGTGGAATTCGACTTCCTCCGATAGATATAAAATTAAAAAAAAAATCCACTTACTGTTATATTTTGTTAGATTAAAATTATCCCAATGTGCAATTATAATTATCCAAATGGAGAATTGTTTTTTTCTCTTTAGAAGAATAAAAAACATGCACGTTTGGAATACCTTCATAAAATTACCACAGTTATTTTCGAAGGCAATGAAAAATATTTTTTATGGCCACGTGGTTAAATACCGGAAACTTTCTTTACCTACATGTTGATCTGGTAATGACGTTACACTTTCATGTTCAATGGCCTTATCTCTCGGTAGCCATGGGTAGACACATCGGTAAGACATTTTTTTTTTCACCTCTTTTTCCTCTGGCGCGTTACGGATTCAGGCCTGCTTACTACTCCTATTTTTTTTTTGCGCTCGCAATTTTCTTTTCTTTTTGTCTTTTCTTTTTTTCTTTTCTTTTTTTCTTTTCTTTTTTTTCTTTTTTTTTTCTTTTTCTCTTTTTTTTCTTTTTTTTTCTTTTTTTTCTTTTTTTTCTTTCTTTTTTTTTCTTTTTTTTTCTTTTTTTCTTTTCTTTTTTCTTTTCTTTTTTTCTTTTTTTTTCTTTTCTTTTTTTTTCTTTTTTCTTTCTTTTTTCTTTTCTTTTTTCTTTTTTCTTCTTTTTTTTCTTTTCTTTTTTCTTTTCTTTTTTTCTTTTCTTTTTTTCTTTTTTTCTTTTCTTTTCTTCTTTTCTTTCTTTTCTTTTTTTCTTTTCTTTTCTTTTTTTCTTTTCTTTTTTTTCTTTTCTTTTTTTTTTCCTTTTTCTTTCTTTTTTCTTTTTTTTCTTTTTTTTCTTTTCTTTTTTTTTCTTTTTTTTTCTTTTCTTTTTTTCCTTTTTTTTTCTTTTTGCTCAACCAACACCCTTACACGCACCTCCACTTTCTTTTCTGCCTTCACGTCACAGGTTCGAGCCTGCCTACTACAACTTTTTTTTGCTGCTCAACACACACCTCCAAACATCCAGGTAACGCCGGGTGCCCAAGCTACTATATATATATATATATATATATATATATATATATAAATATATATATATATATATATATATTTATTTATTTCGGGGATTTATATATATATATGTATATATATATATATATATATATATATATATATATATATATATATATATATATATATATATATATATATATATATATTTATATAAAATGGGTTAATAAATTCCAACGAAAGAAAGATGTATATTTAAATAAGGGAGTAGTCACCAACAATGTGTATTTTTTAACATTATTTTATTATTCCGTGTCTTGGTTTTTCATTGAGAATTATGTTTGGATCATTGTAATAATGTTTTTAAGTCATTGAAATCGTTTACGCGCGTTTCAGACGGTCTGTGATGCGTCCTCATCAGAAATTATTTCAAAAAAGATAATGTTAAAAAATACACATTGTTGGTGACTACTCCCTTGTTTAAATATATATATATATATATATATATATATATATATATATATATATATATATATATATATGATGATCCCTTAAAAAATAAATTATTAGTACTATAGTAACTTCGAGAGCGAGTTGATGCAGTGATTGCAGGTGATTAAATAACTTACTGACTGGATGGTTTTCTAACGAATGATAAAAAATATTTTTTTTGTATAGTTTTAAAGGTTAAAAGCTTCAAAGACTATATATATATATATATATATATATATATATATATATATATATATATATACTATCAAGGAGACCCAACTTTACCCGGTCCTGGATATGACCTTAAACTATATCCGATGGTGAGGGCCCAAGCCTGCAGGCCTTAGGGAGTGTTGAGCCACCCTTTAATTGCCATTGCTCTCAGGTCCACTCTGACCCGGAGTGGTAGCACCTGTTAGGGTCCCAACTATGGGTTAAATAGAATACGACTTAAAAAACAAATATACTATATTAAAAAAATCGTTCTTCAAAATCACCAGATTCGGCATTAAATAACCTGAAAAGGGTTGATATGCCGTAAAACAAAACAACCAACCAACTTTACCCAGGATTGAATGATGATCGACAAATATTTCACACTCCTATATTTTTATTGTCATCGAAATCCGTGAAAGCGCGCGGGAGGAAGCTTCACATGCCTCCATACAGTAGCTTAGTACAAAATGTTATTCTATATTGCCCTCTAGAGAACATATTGTTTCTTTTATAAAATTATTTTATATAAAATTCTTTGCAGTTAATGAAAAAGCATTAAGAAATTTATGTGCTGAGTTTGAACCTATAGACCACGTCATGCAAAAAACAAACAAACAAAAAAAACAAACAAAAAAACAAAACACACACACTATCAACACAGTAAAATTTTCCTAGCCTGTTGTTCTATCATTGTCGCTAAGCGGCGACATGGAAAAAAATGACTTTATCGATGATAAATAAATTAAAATAACGATTTCGATTATCGATTATCGGTAATTATCATGGGTATTTTGAGACAAAACTTAACTAAGTTCACTCTCAGACTTATACACGAAAGTTCTGCAAATTTTAAAGAAAATCTGTTCAGCCGTTTCGGAGTCTATAAGCAACGAACTCATACACACGCAAACAAAGTTGCATTTATATATATATATATATATATATATATATATATATATATATATATATATATATACGTGCTGAGTTTATATACATACAATACCTTCCTTCCATTGCGAGAAGATGTGACACATGACCAAAAGGTGGGGATTGCAGATCAATGCAAAAGAAGTAGTGCACTCTTCTTCTGCAAAAATACCTTAGCAACCCTATCAGCATTCCCCACTTAAGGGTGCCTCAGACGATTGATCATAGACCGAGCCCTTTTCAAAGAGTGAAGGTAAATCCTGGGAGGGTGCATTGTTTTTAATATGGAATATTTGATTTTCTGAATTTTTGAGATGAGGATTGGTTATTCGTATTATTTGGATTCTTCGAACAATTGTTTTCATCTTGAGTGTCATTTTTTTCCATCACGTTTCGGTTGATGAAACTTCCGACCTTCTTCAGATGTATCTTGTCGAACTCGGGAATCTGCATGGAATTTCGAACGGAACCCTTGATTTATTTCACGGGTGGGGGGAGAGTAGCTTACATTCAAAAATAAAATAGGTTTAAAGCTCCTAAAATTCAGTTGTAAAAGGTGACATTATTCTGAAGGTTGAAGGTTCAATCCTCAGTGTGGGCGACCGAAAAATTCAATTGCAAACTACTTAGAACCTCTGTCCAGTCATGGCTGACAGAACGAGAGCAAGCACCCTCGTTGAATTAAATGAAGAGTTTCGTTCGAAATTCTGTGTATATTCCACAAGTTAAACAAAAAGATTCTAAAATTCGACAAAGGTTGAAAAAGATTGGCGATTAAAATGTTTGGAGAATAACACTCAAGATGTAAAATGTTGTTAGAATAATACTCAAGATGTAAAATGTTGTGAGAATAACACTCAAGATGTAAAATGTTGTGAGAATAACACTCAAGATGTAAAATGTTGTGAGAATAACACACAAGATGTAAAATGTTGGGAGAATAACACTCAAGATGTAAAATGTTGTGAGAATAACACTCAAGATGTAAAATGTTGTGAGAATAACACACAAGATGTAAAATGTTGGGAGAATAACACTCAAGATGATGATGGTAGTCCGAATAATCCAAATGATATGATTGTTTGAGGATCTTGATATTTTCAATCTAAATGAACGTTTGTAGTTGTTTTGATTAAAAAGAAAAGTTGTGCCTAAAGTTTTCATATTATTTTGATTCTTTAAACTATTGTTCTCATCTTGAGTGTTATTTGCACAACATTTCGGTCGATGTAACTTCCGACCTTCTTCATCTTATTTGCTAATAGTCTTTTTATATCTATTAGTATTTTTA
>NC_136515.1:4974184-4991684 GCF_053919585.1 Euprymna scolopes | reverse complement strand
CCTTGATAAGTGGTTATGCCTATGTAAAGAAAAAAAAAATCATCATTAAAATTTCTGTTTGCCTGCTTTCCAGCTGACTATAATCTGATTGCCTTCAAGTCCAATGTAAACAAGTTCTTGATAAACCGTCCCCTAAGTAATCCGATTTACAAAATTTCCACTACTTATGCATACCCATTAACCCTTATTCTCGAGTGGCTTCCAGGCCTTGATAAGTGGTAGCTCCTTTGTAAAAAAAAAAAAAAATCTGACTTTTCTTCCACTGCGACTCTTTTTTTTTTTTTCTTTTTTCTCATGTGTTAACCCCGGGTTATGACCCCTTAGTTTATCGTTGATCTTTAATCATTCTCTACCCATGCAGTTTGTCTTCTGACTTCCGAGTCGCCATGCCTTTTTTAACTCACCCCATTTTTAGCCGTGTGACTTCACACCCGCTTCCAGCACATGGGCGGTCGAGCTGACATCCAAGTACACTAAGCTGACCCCCAACTGAATCTGTGCTCTGATATTGTTAGCCAACAAAATTAAATTCGCCCAATAATTAACACATTGAAGTCATTTGAAGTGTAAGTAGTTGCCTCATCTTGTGAAAGTTACTTTAATCTCTCAGAATGCATTTTTGTTTCTTAACAACCACTAAGTAGTGTTTAATATTGATCAATGCCGAGACGGAGATTAGGAGCATTTTATTGAACTGCAATATATATATATATATATATATATATATATATATATATATATATATATATATATATATATATATATATATAGGACTTCCGTTCATTGCTTCTATCTGACTGGATAAATGGAAAAACACAAAAGAAATGCAGCTGTTCTGGTTTCAAGTAACATTTCACTGTGAAATACAGAACTGATTCATTGTTTATTTATTTTATTTTATTTTTTAAATTTTTTGGAATCTTTTGAAATGCACATTTGCAGCATTTCATTGAAGGAGTGGAATTCTGCCGATTATTGGGTTAGTTGGATGTAATTACGTCAATGACACAATCACGAAAATGACTTTTTTTTTTACATAGGCATCACCACTTATCAAGGTCCAGAGACCACTCGATGATAAGGGTTAAAGAGTGTACAGAAGTCAATTGGATAATATAGTAATCGTTAGTAATGGAAATTCGGTAAGTGGAATGGCTCATCAAAAACTTGTTTATGTTAGACTTGAAGACAACCAAATTGTAGTCAGCTGGAAAGCAGGATACATATAAAAGAGTTCTACAGGCGTGCAGTTCTAAGAAAGAAGCTCTGTTCATGGAATCTACGTCTAGGTTTAGGCACAGATAAAGAGTGAGGGAAATTATTGATAGTGTTTTCAGCTAGACGCGTGTTTCTCGTGAAAGTTTGGCAAAGGGGAACCATAGATTGGAATTCAGTCGAGCACTTGCCATGAAAATAACGATAAAGCAGAGACAAACTCGCAAAATCTCTTCTGTGAGAAAGAGGTTGCAGGGAAGAGAAAAGGACATCCCTTACGAGGCTATGAAGTCTATTTTGAACTTTATCAAGACAGGATAAGGTGTTTCTCGCAGCTCCTGCCCAGATGTGGCAAAAGTACTCCATTCTTGGACGTACCTAGTTGTTATATAGGTAAAGAATTGCATCGGTAGTGAGATATCTTCTGGAGCGGTAGAAGGATCCCACCATTTTCCCACCGTCCCTGGCAACGGATTTGATGTATGTGTTCCATTTCAGATCAGGAGTAAAGGTCAAGCTCAGGAGCTTGTCAAAACATGGAGCTTCCTCAAGACAAGAGCCATTCATTTCAATTGATGCCAGATGGGGATCAGAGCGTTGATGATGTAAAGATAGAATCTTGGTTTTAGATGCATTAAAAGTAACCAGCCATCTCTTTCCCCATTGTACCATGTGCTCAAGATAAGAGGAGAGAGAATTAGAGAGAAAGGAGAGAGAATTAGAGAGAAACACTCCTGTATTTCATTGAATGGCGATATAACAAAGACTGTTGGACATTCACGAGGTAAACTTGGTGGACAAGCCATTTGGCTGATAGAGGAAGGAAGGGAAGACAGAAAGAGTTATTTCCTTTCATTGCTGACATCTGATTGGGTGAATGGAAGAACACAAAAGAAATGCATTTTACTGTGAGATAAATTTTTTTTTGCTTTGAATCCGTTGGGATGAGGCTTCATAATTTGTACAATCATTCTTTTTTCTGAACAGTTATCTCATCTTCATACTTGCTTCTGTCCTGGGGCTTTTCATCCAACATTCTGATCCTTGTGTCACATCTTCCCGTTGTGAGGGAGATAAATACCATACCTCAGCAGGACAGAAAAGGAAGGGCCACCGAGCCACGTCCGTCGCTTTACGAAGGTCACGAGCGAGCTCTAATGACACAGATTCTTGATTGTTGAGAGGCGTGACAGACTAATGAATCTGTTATTGCAAACCTAAGCGTGATAGACCAACAGTAAATTCAAGTGTGACAGACCAATGGAGATGACATTGCAATGGTGACGGACGGACCGACTGAGGGACATAGTTTGGTGCTTATGTGGAATAGTGAATTTCGAAACAAATGCATTTCAGGTAAAAACACTATCATGGGAAGGGGGAGCATATATATATATTTTCTGGTAAATGGTCATGTCGAAATTAGTATGAATTCCAAAAATTATGAAAAACGATCTACTAAAAGATATGCTAGATCTATTTTTACTGAAAAGAAATTTGTAGACACTAATGGTTAGACGTTTTCTACATTTTTCAATTTGGTTAATTTCAAGGAAAGCAAGGGAGATAAGTCAGTTTATCATACAGAATTGGTCGCACAAATCTTTTACATTAAAACATACGCTTAAACTCTGAAATTTGATAAATTTTATTTTTCTTGTAATTATTTTCCTACTGGATCATTTTTGATAATTTTTGGAATTTATACTAATTTTGGCATGGCAGGTAAGTACGTAATAATGTTTTCACCTGAAAAGCGTTTATTTCTATGAGGTGCCTTCAATAAGTTTCCAGACTTTTTTTTTTTACAGGCATTTAAAATTGTCATAGATTCTTAAAAATTCAATATGTTATTGCTATACATCTTATGAGATGACTGGCCAATTTTTATGATTTCAGGTTCAAATGAACAGCTACAGCAGGAATTGGAATGCACGCTACTAAAGCCTGATTGTCACAGTTGGCAAATTTCAAAAATGCAACCTGGACATGAGGACACTTTAGAAGAACGATATGCAATAAAATTCTGTTTTAAACTTGAAAAAAAAAATGCCACAAAAATGCCACAAAAACGCTAAGGGCCTCAAATGATTGGATTTTTTATGGACCGTTCTTTTATGGATCGTTAGCCGGTTTAAATAGTTTTTAAGGGTTCAAAAATGAGTCAAAATTGAAAAAATCATTGTACATGTTGTACATTTATCTTAGTTTATTTTTAATTTTTAATCAGTTCATATGCGTGTCACGTTGATACAGTGGTAACATCACCAGCTTTGAATGCTAAAATTTTGTTTTCCATTTCGATTCTAACACCCAAAAACTTTTTTTTAACTTTTGAAATCACGACTCTATAACAATATATACGAAATCTGAACAAATTAAAATATCATATTTAAGCGTATTTTATGACTCATCAAAGCCTCCCCCCCTCCCATGCTAGTTTAACTCTAATTTATAAAACTCACTATGTCTGTCTGTCTGTCTATCTCCATATTTTCAAACTCTATCTCTTCCGAAACTAAAAGTCGTAAAACGACACTAGGAGCCTCAAATGATTGGATTTTTTATGGACCGTTCTTTTATGGGTCTTTAGCTGGTTAAAATAGTTTTTAAGGGGTCAAAAAAGGGTCAAAATTAAAAAAAATCGTTGAACATTTTGTACATTTATCTTAGTTTATTTTTAATTTTTAATCAGTTCATATGCATGTCATGTTGATACAGTGGTAACATCACCAGCTTTGAATGCTAAAGTTTTGATTTCAGTTTCGATTCTAGCTGATGGCACTTGAATATTTTTTTTTTTTTTTACTTTTGAAATCAGGACTCTGTAATATATACGAAATCTGGGCAAATTAAAATATCATATTTAAGCGTATTTTACGACCGGGCAAAGTCCTCCTCTCCCCGCCCCTCCCCGCCCCACCCCGCTAGTGTAATGCAAACAGACATTTTGCTGTTCAACTTTCTTGTAGACACGATCCCAAATAGTAGCCCTTTACGTTCTATGTGGCAATTTGCTTTTTGATGTAGATAAGTGTTAAAAAAAAAAATTAAAAAAAAATTACTGCACTATTGTATAATCTTTTAATGTCATTAAACTATCTTCCCAGGAATTACCTTCCCCTTTTTGGAAAGGAGTTTGCGTAATACCTGTTCTATTATTATGAGACCCCTCTCACAGGCACTATTCCCTTCATTTTTTTTTTTTTTTGAGAGGTGGCTGGAGTAATTTTAGTTTGTCATCACGTAACCTGCCTAGAAATTACATTCTCCTTTTTGGGGTGTGTGTGTGTGGGGGGGGGGTGATAGTGTAATGTCGGTTCTATTGTTTTGAGATCATTCTCCCGGGTGGTGGTCTAGTGGTTAACCAGGGACGTGCAAACAGGAGTGGGGGTGGAGTTCTAGGAGTGCCCAAGCACCTGCTTTCCTTTTACTCCTGTTTTAAAAGTGTCCTTTTCAGATGAATGTATTATAGGCCTACGCCCCCCCCCCCCATCCCCTGTAAATTTTTTTTCTATTCGTTTTTTTTTGCAATTTTTACAGGGGATTATTATTAAAAAAAATTTTTTTTTTTATTCAATTTTCACCCCAAACAAGGCACAGTGCCACTTTGAAGTAGGGGGCTACTATCGGGGACATAATTTGTAGGGATATTATGAAGGGAGATGAATAGCAAGATGTTTGTTCACATTACACTTGAACTTCTGCATGTCAGTACAGATGGGAAAGCAGAATCCCGGAAGGGAATTCCAAAGACTTGCAGTTCTGGGGAAGAAACTGTTGAAGTAGAATGCTTTCTTACACCTAGGGATCTCTACTGTGAAGAGGTGGGATTTAGTTGCTTGTCGGGTTTGTCGGGGATATTACCGTCGAGGGGGTACAAGTGCTTGTAGTTCATCAGAGCATTCACCAATAAAGTACTTGATTGGATACTAATTAACCAGATTATGAAAAAAGATAAATAAATAAAAAAGTCATTATTTCGACATGTGAAAGGGGGGTGCTCAATTTGTAGTTACAATGTTTTAGTAAATCGATCCCTCACACCGGGGGGGGGGCGGTCAAAGAATATAAAATAAAGAATAGAAAATAAAAACACCATGAACCGCATTTTTAATTCAGAAAAGAAAACATAATAATAATAATAATAATAATAATAATAATAATAATAATAATAAGAAGAAGAAGAAGAAGAAGAAGAAGAAGAAGAAGAAGAAGAAGAAGAAAAGAAGAAGAAGAAGAAGAAAAAGAAGAAGAAGAAGAAGAAGAAAAAGAAAAAGAAGAAAAAGAAGAAGAAAAAGAAGAAAAAGAAGAAGAAGAAGAAAAAGAAGAAGAAAAAGAAGAAGAAGAAGAAGAAGAAGAAAAAGAAAAAAGAAGAAGAAAAAGAAGAAGAAAAAGAAAAAGAAGAAGAAAAATAATAATAATAAGAAGAAACAAGGGCAATAATTAACTTCCATGTTTAGAAAATATTAAAAAAAAATAGGGAATCGATTTACTGGGACGTTGTAACTAAAAACTGAGAACCCCTTTCAAATGTCGAAATAATAACTTAAAAACATTTTTTTATAGATAATTTGGGTTTGTTTTACTATAGTCTAACTGAGGTACGCCACAAAATACACTCTTCCAGGCCTTGCTACCCAGCTTTCGGATGGAGCAAGTCTATCGCTTGCTGCTTGAGGCACCTTTACCGGGGATTGCCGATGGAACTGTTCAGGCAATGTTTTTTAGGTCAAACTGTCCCTCCTGAACACCCCACTTTCTGACTTTGTGTCACATCATGCTGTGGTGGTAAGCATGTTAAATATCTATTATGATTATATATGTATGTATATATTACAATTTGTGCAGTTTAACCTGCATCATTTAAGCTAAATGGATGTTCTATTTTAAAAAGATTGAGGGCGGGGTTTATTACTGTACACATAGATTCGAAAAAGTTGTCAAAAAACAAATATATAACAAATAAATGTTATCAAAGGCAAGATAAGTTACTTTTCTACTTAACTATATGTTACCGTGTCATAGGCTGACATATATTGAGTGAGTTTCTAACAGTATTTTGTATAATTTTTTAGTTTGAACTCATTTTCACAAACCTAACGCATTCAAGGGAGACCTTGCAGCCATTTGTCTTTTTTAAATATATAGATAAACACTATGATTTTTTAACCAGATAAACATTTTACATTAAATAAAAAACTAAAAACTTATCCAGTTAGGTAGAAAAGTAACTTATCTTACCTTTGATAACATTTATTTGTTATATATTTGTTTTTTGACAACTTTTTCGAAAATATGTTTATAGTAAAACAAACCCAATAATCTGATTTATTCGTGTCCAATCAATAATAATCCATTGAAAAAAAAAAATAGATTGGGGGGGGGTGACGCTCGTTCAGGTCCACCCACGTTTTTTTTTTCACTTGAGCACCTGCCTTATAAAAGTAACTTATAATGTTGGCAACCTTCACATGGTCTCTCTCATAAGTACCCGATGTCTTTCTAGCAAGAATCCTTACTAGAAAATTATTGGGGAAACCAATACCAACAATAGAATCTTCGGATTCATATCAGATGATGATGATGATGATGATTCTCCCGGGCGTTACTTCCTCCTTGTGCATATGAGGGGGTAGTGTGTAGTATGTATTCGTTCATCATTATACCCACCCCCAGGCATTACCTCCTCTTTTGGATGTTTGTTTGTTATGATGCCAGCTTCCCAAACCAGGAAAACTATATGACCGGTGAAGGGGAGGGGAAGAAAGCATATTTTCTGATAAATGGTCCAAGTTCTGCTCCATGTTTTGGAAACAAAAAATAATTCTGTGTCGTTTTCTGCCCGTTTATTTATTTGTGCATTCATTACAAGTTTGTGGCCGACCTGGATTCCGAAAATAAGGCAACACACAAACTCAAAGTGTCAGTGTCGTCACCCTATTTTAAGATGTTTCTTCTTCTTCTTCTTCTTCTTCTTCTTCTTCTTCTTCTTCTTCTTCTTCTTCTTCTTCTTCTTCGTCTTCGTCTTCGTCTTCGTCTTCTTCTTCTTTTAGAATTTCCTTCTTTTTCTTCTTCGTTTTCTTCTTCTTCTTTTAGAATTTCCTTCTTTTTCTTCTTCGTTTTCTTCTTCTTCTTTTAGAATTTCCTTCTTTTTCTTCTTCGTTTTCTTCTTCTTCTTCTTTTTAGAATTTTCTTCTTTTTCTTCTTCTTCTTCTTCTTTTTAGAATTTTCTTCTTTTTCTTCTTCTTATTTTTAGAATTTTCTTCTTTTTCTTCTTCGTTTTTTTCTTCGTTTTCTTCTTCTTCTTCTTTTTAGAATTTTCTTCTTTTTCTTCTTCGTTTTCTTCTTCTTCTTTTTAGAATTTTCTTCTTTTTCTTCTTCTTCTTCTTCTTTTTGGAATTTTTTCTTCGTTTTCTTCTTTTCTAGAATCTTCTTTTTTTAGAATTTCCTTCTTCTTCTTCTTCTTTTTAGAATATTCTTTTTTCTTCTTTAGTTTTTTCTTCTTTTTCTTTTTGAAAATTTTCTTCTTTTTTAGATTTTTTTTTCTTCTTCTTTAAAATCTTCTTTCTTCTTCTTTAAATTGCCTTGACAAAGTTCAAAACCGACTTTGTAATCTAGTGGGCGATGCGCTTTTTATCCCTTGCAATCTCTTTCCCATAGAGGTAACGTTGCAACCCTATCTTTGTTTTATCATTATTTTCATGGCAAGTGCTCATCTAAACTCTAATATTACCAATCTTTCACACTCGACTAGCTATAACCACTATCAACAATTTCCACCACTCTCTCTATATGTCCAAATCTAAACGTAAGTTCCATGAACAAAGTTTCTTTCCTACAACTGCCCGCACATGTAACACTGTTTCACTGGCCTGCTTTCCGGCTGATTACAATAGGGTAGCCTTCAAGTCCAATGTAAACAAATTCTTGTTGCGCCGTCCCCTTATATAATCCAAATTCTATCCAATCTACACTATTAAGGATTACTAATCTACCACCTTACATTCGATAACCTTAATCCTCAAGTAGTCTTTGGGCCTTGATAATTGGTGACTCGCTTGAAAAAAAAAAAAGAATTTTCTTCTTCATCTTTTCCTTTTTTTTTCTTTATCTGTTATGTTGATTTGGCAATAACGTCCTTGTTGATCTGTCATGCTTAAACTTGCAATAGCAATTTCATTGGTCTGTCACAAATAACTTGAATCACTAATAATTTTTAATCACAAAACACCCTGAATGAATGGACGTATCTTATTTTAAATGTGTCCAAAGGAACTATGGGTGCTTGTGTAGAATAGTGGATTTGGAAACAAACGAATTTCAGGCGAAAACATTAATACGTACTTACCTGTCATGTCAAAATTAGTATAAATTCCAAAAATTACGAAAAATGATACAATAGAAAAATAATTACAAGAAAAATTAAATTTATCGAACTATCGAGTTTAATCGTATGTTTTAACGTGGAAGATTTGTGCGACCAATTCTGTATGATAAACTGACTTATCTCCCTTGCTTTCCTTTGAAATTAGTCAATTGAAAAATGTAGAAAATGTCCAACCACTAGTGTCTATGATGTTTTTTCCCCCAAAATAGATCTAATACATCTTCCAGTAGATCATTTTTCAAAAGCGAGCCTGTCTTTGTTCTATCGTTATTTCCATGGCAAGTGCTCGTCTGAGCTCCATTCTCTGGTCCCCCCCCCTCGCCAATCTTTTTCAAAAAACACCCGACTAGCTGAAACCACCGTCAATAATTTTCCCCACTCCTTATCTGTGCCTAAATCAAAACGTAGATTCCACGAACAAAGCTTCTTTCTTAGAACTGCATGCCTGTGGAACTCTGTTCCGCTTGCTTGTTTCCATCCCGACTTCAACCTGGATGTCTTCAAGTCCAACACAAACAAATTCCTGATGAACCGCCCCCCCCCTAAGTAATGTCACCTTATCAATTCTCCAATACTATTGCTACACTATCCCATTGATTACTGTACACACAATAACCCTTATCCCTGAGTAGCCATTGGGCCTTGATAAGTGGTGAACTCCATGTAAAAAAAAAAAAAAAAAAAGTTTTGGAATTCATACTAATTTCAACATGATATGTAAGTACGTATTAATGACACTGAAATGTATTTGTTTTGAAAGTCACTATAAGCACCTTCAGTCGATCCGTCACATTTGCAATGTCATTTCTGTTGGTCTTTCGCACTTGAATTTACAACAGCAGTTGTCATATTGGAATTTACAGAGTGGAACGATAAAATTGTCGCTCTAGAAAAGACAACATGATTCCATTTACGTTTGATGAAGACCGGTTTTCATTTTTTGTTGCAAACCATCTACTAGTTGACCAGTTGTGTACAAATCCCAAAAGCGATAGGAGCCTTCTAGCATGTCTGAAAGTGACACAATATTCAACGTGCGAGATCGGAGATGCGCCGCTGTACAACTCATGCTCTCTACCGATCCAAGTTATGACAACAGGACCATTGCCAGCGCCCTCAAAATGCAAATCGAAACGGTTCAGCACTAAAGGGCACAGCTCAACGCATCAGATGATCAATGGTTATGGTCTTTGGTGTGGTTTCAAGTGAGGGCCACATCATGCCACCTCACACCTTCAAAGTCAACACCAAAGTGTACCTGGATGTGCTGAAGAGTGTGGTGATCCCCTGGTGCAATCAGATGACTGCTGGGTGTGGCAGAAGCATTCAGCACTGGCCAACAAGTCCAAAGAGACCCTAGCTTGGCTTCAGAAGGAGTGCAACGACTTTGTACCCTTCCTTTACTGGCTTTTCTCCTCCCACCACCTGAACCCGCTGGACTAACTTGCTTGGTCATACATCGAGAACATCACCAACATGGCTACCCATAACAACAAAGCCAGACTGATCACCGCCATTCATTGAGTATTCACTGAGCTCCCGCTGGCACTAGTGGAAAAGGCATGCTCTCAGTTCCGGACCTGTATCAAGGCGGTGATTGAGGCTGAAGGCTACATTAAATAGATGTCAGCTCTCTTACATAATCAAGTTACCTGAATTGATTTTTTTAATAAAAGTTTTGAAATAAATTTGTAGTGTTGTTTTCTTTAGGGCAACAACTTTTATTGTTCTACTCTGTACAATAGTATTTTTGTAGGTCTGTCACGCTTAGGTTTACAATAACAGATTCATTTGTCTGTCACGCCTCTTAACAACCAGTCTGACAGAATCTGTGTCTTCAGGGCTTGCTCGTGGCCTTTGTAAAGAGACAGATGTGGCTCGGTAGCCCTTTTTTTCTGTCCTGCTGAAGAATGGTGCTTTTCTCGCTCTCAAGATGCGAAGATGTGACACAAGGGTTGGAATGTTGGGTGAAAAGCCCCAGGATAGAAGCACTCTGGCCTGCAAAAAATGTATGGGCAACCCCCTTGCCATTCCCTAATAGGGGCGCCTTAGATAATTAGTAATTGGTGAAAATCGACACTGTGTAACGCTTTTACATTGTTTTTTTTTATGTCTGTCCGTTTGGACTTTCAGATGATTCTCTTTTTATGCAGCTGAGAACTACCGCGACTGCATAAATTCATTGATCTCCAAGATTGTGGTCAACTGGTTTCTTTACACAAACTTTGAATATGTAAGCTTTAGATGGCGTCACATGATAATAGGAAATAAATCACGATAACGAAACCTTCAATTGTGGTTCATGCATTCAAATAGTTTAGGATGCATGGCCTCATTGTTTATAAAAAAGGATGGGAGGTGGTTTAACAAAGGAGATGAATGTTCGTAAACTGTTTGTAGGTATGTATGAATTGACAAGGAATGAATGTTCGTAAAATGTAACTTATCTTTTGGACGATGGAGAGGGTTAGGGTAGGCCGGTCATCCTGCTGTCGATGATGCGTGTCCTGGTTTGTAACTGGAAAGCGAGTGACTTCTTTCATCAGCGCTAGCAGCCCGGCGTCTTCGTCTTCTTTCTCCTCCTCTTCTTTGGTTTGTGTGAATTAGGCATTGTTTATAATTGAAGGCGTTTGGCCCATAACATGAGAGCGTAGTCGGCTTCAGTTCACTGGTGCCTTATTTCTTTTTCTTCTTCATCTCTTTAGGTCAGGTGGGAGAATTCATCCGTGCGTTCACTGACGCAGCAGGGCGAATCTCCTTTTTCCACCTCTCGGTTCCCTCAAATCCCTCGTTTTTATAGTGGCAAACCGGCTCCCAGCGACTGTGATATTTGAGGTGTTTATTTTAGGCGCGGAGCTCTGCCATTGGTCGATAATTATTTTGTGGTTATCTTATTTTATTTATCTCCAACATCCTTATAGGGGTCTGTGACATATTTTCATTGTATGGACGCCCGGTGCGAATAGAAACCCCATGATATCATCATACTATCTTTAGACAGAACAGATACTACCCTTGGATCCTAGCCAGAAGACCAAGAAGGTATATTTTAGTTTCACGTAAGACCCCAAAGTGGCGTCATTTTTTAATTTTAATTTTTTTACTTTTTTTTTACATTGCGTTTTAGGTGATTCGAAAATTTATCAAAAAGGAGAATAGAAGGTAATAACGTGCTAATGAACATTAAATTAATATATATATAGATAAATAAAATGAACTCATTTTTTCGCGTCTGATTTTGACATTAATAGGATTAAAAATCAAGATATTTCAACAAATATAATATGCACAAACGGCAGAACAATATCTGAGGTGTGTTATAGGCTTATTATTTCTCAAATTCCTCGATAATCTTAGATTTCTATACTTTTTCTGCTGAGAAGTCACGGCCAAAATCGGTTAAGATCAATGGAAGTGGTAAAATATTTTCTCTCTAATAAATTCCTCCTCCCCCTGCCACCACTTAACACCGTTTGGGGATCGTTCACAAGGAACAGTTGAGAAGAGAACACCGGTTTGGCTTCGTAGTTCTTTCATGTGAAGTTATTTAAAATCACTAAACTAAGCTGCAGTGCTCTGTGGCGTAGTGGTTAGCGTGCTGGACAATTCACATTATATTTTCACGTTCGCGCCGACCTACCGTAGTCGTTTTTTTTTTTTTTTTTCCTAAACAACTGGAATAGACTTTTCTTGGTGGCCGAACTGTTAACGTTGCAGATTTTTTTTTTTTTTTTTTTCACACTTTATTTTCCTACTTTTACTCATGACTCCGGGTTTGATCCTTCCTACTTACCTACCATAACATTTTTTAAAACTCCCCCCCGTCCCGGAAACAAACACTCGGGCAACGCCGGGTACCCCCGCTAGTATATAGATAATTTAATGTTTGTAGAATTTTATTACTTCATATCCCCCTTTTTAATAAATAGGATCTCCCGATCAAATAATTTATAATCTGGAAAACGGTTAGGTTGCTTTTGTAAAGCAAAATTGTTCGTCTTATTTGGATTCATTGGACTACTGTTCTCATCTTGAGTGTGATTTTCACAACGTTTTGGTCGATGTAACCTCCGACCTTCTTCAGATATAGCTTGTCGAACTCAGGAATGTTTCTGTAAAACTCAGGAATTTGGACGAAATATCGAACAGAACCCTTTATTATTTATTATCTTCATGGGGATAGCACGCTCTCGTTCTGTCAGCCTTTACTGGATAAAAGTCCTAAGTAATCCACAATTATATTTTTCGGTTGCCCACACTGAGTATTGAACCTTCAACCTTAAGAAAAACATCATTTAAACAATTTATTTTTTCAAGTACTTTAGTCATTGCACCACGAGTTCTTGTGGATAGTTCTAGCACAAATTCTGGGAGCCTTAAAATTATTTTATTTGTAGTGGTAAATATCATTATTTGATAGAAACGTTCGCGAGTGCGACAAGATACACCTGAAGAAGGTCGGAGGTTACATCAACCAAATCATTTTGAAAATCACACTCAAGATGAGAACAATAGTTCGATTAATCCAAATAATATCAATAACCAATCCTCATCTAAAAAATTCAGTAAGCAAATTTTTTTGTTTTTTTTGTTTTTCGACTTGCAGAACATGATTGAGTTTTTGCAAAGAGGAATAAAAAAAAAATATTGATGTTTGGTACATTTTTTTTTGGGGGGGTCAGGAAGCCGGTATCTTTAGACAGCCTGATCTGTTAGCACCAGTGTGATGAAAAGGAGGGAGCGGTAGACACTAACATATTAACCGCGAAATGCGCCAATTTCAATACATGCGTCTTTACGCATATTTATTTTTTCTGTTGCTTGTTTTCCCTTTTTCTTGTGCAACCCCCCCACCCCGAATCGTCGCAGACTCTTCTTCTTCTTCTTCTTCTTCTTCTTCTTCTTCTTCAGCTGCCAACGGTCCTCACTCTACGACGGCGTCTCCTTTCGTTAAGCGTTCAATGCAGATTTGTGCACTGAAACGCTAGCCATGCTTTCCACGAATCTCCTCTGTCTTTTTCTTCTTCTCCTCAGCGGACGTCTTAACGGAGCCGTTCTCACGGCGACGACCAATTCCGGTGAGTAAATAAATAAACCCACGAATTCCTTCGGGCGCGTGCATTTTGTTTTAATATTTATTTGTTTGTTTATTTGTGTGTGTGTGTGTGTGTGTGTGTGTGTGTGTGTGTGTGTGTGTGTGTGTTGAGGGGGAGGGGGAGAACGTATCGAATCTTATTTTTTTTTTTTTCTCTTTCGTTTTCATCCTTTCATTTTCTCTTTCGTAATATCCACGCATATATTTTATCTTTTTTTTTTCCTTCTTCCAAATGTGTCGCCATTTATTTATTTCTTCACCTTACATAATTCTGTTTTTTCGATTTTCATTCCCCATTTTTTTTCTTCTTCTTTTTCTTCTTACATTAAAGTTTTTTTAAAACTTCATCGGAATTTGTCCCCCCCCCCCTTTTTAAAATTTATCTGTCATGTCTCTTTTCTTTCTTTCTTTCTTTCTTCTTTTTCTTTCATCCATTCATTACTTCGTTTATTCATTCATTAGTTCTTTAATTAATTTTTCTTTTCTTTTTTTTTATCATTCTTGATATTCCCTTTTCATTCTCCAAAAAAAATTATTTCATTCTTTTCAGTTTTATTTCTTTTTCTTTTTCATTTATTCATTCTTCCATTTTCTCTTTCGATCATTTTTGTCTCTTTTTCATTCTCCATTTTAATTTTCATATAATTTTTCAATTTTATTTGTAGCGCTTTCTTAAAAATAATTTTTTGTTTTTATTTTCATTTTTTTTAATGTTTCTTTTTCTTTTTAATTTATTCATTCTTTCCTTTTTTCTCTTTCGAGTGATCATTTTTTTTTCATTCTCCATTTTCCATTTGTCTTTTTTCACTTTTCATATTTTTTTAATTTTTTCTTTCTAATAAAAATTCTTTCATTCATCAATTTTCTTTTTGTTTTTCGTTTAAAATTTTCATTATTTTCTTTTTTTTTATTTATTTATATCTCGTTTATCCAGTTTTTTTCTTCTTTTGCATTTTTTTGTTTTCCTTCGTTCTTTCCTTTTTTTTTGTTTTGTCTTTATGTTTTACTTCTTTTCAAATTTATTTTTCCGCTTCATTTTTTTTTTCACTTGTTTTTTATTTTTTTATTCTTCGTTTTTTTTTCATTATCATAATCATTCTTTTTTTTTAATTCTTTTTTCTTTTTTTTGTTGTTTTATATCTTTTTTCTTTCATTTTTATACTTATTTTATGTTTCGTTTTTTTTTCCACTTGTTCTTTATTTTTTTTATTCTTCGTTTTTTTTCATTATCATAATCATTTTTTTAAAATTCTTTTTTCGTTTTTTTTCGTTGTTTTATATCTTTTTTCTTTCATTTTTATACTTATTTTATGTTTCGTTTTTTTTTCAAATTTTTTCTGCTTTACTTTTCTTTCTTTCTTTCTTTCTTTTTTCATTCGAATGATCTTAACATTTTCTTTCTTTTATTGCCTTTCTTTCTTTCTGATTATCGTTTTTTTCTTTCCTTCGTTTTTTCGTTCTATTTTAATATTTCTTTCTTTTTTCTTCTTATTTTTCTTTTCAACTTTTTATCATTTTTTTATATTTTTCTTCATTTTCTTATATCTTTTTCATTTATTTTCATTTATTTTTCTTTGCTTTTTTCTTTTTTTTTTCTTTATTTCTAATTATTATTTTTTTCGCCTTTTTGTCCTTTTTATTTTTATTTTTTATTTTCTTATATCTTTTTCATTTATTTTTTATCTTATATCTTTTTCATTTATTTTTTTTATCTTATATCTTTTTCATTTATTTTTTTATTTAGTTTTCTTTGCTTTTTTATTTTTAATTCTTTCTTTATTTCTAATTATTATTTATTTTCTCCTTTTTGTTCTTTTTTATTTTTATTTTTATTTTCTTATATCTTTTTCATTTATTTTTTTATTTCGTTTTTCTCTTATTTTAATTTTTTCTTAATTTATTTTTTTTTTTAACTTTTTGTGCTGTTTATTATTTTCTTTTCTTTTCCTTTTCTTTGGTTCTCTTTTTCCATCCATTTTTCTTTCTTTCTTTTTTCCATCCATTATACTTATTTTTCATATTTTTACTTTCTTTTTTTCTTTCTTTTCCCGTTCATATATCTATCTTCCTATCTTATTTTTTCTTTCTTTTTCTATTTTACTTTCGTTTTTATAACATTTCGTTTTTTTAAATTTATTTTCTCTTTTATATAGCCCCTCTATATCGTTTATTATTTACTCCTTCTTTCTTTCTTTCTTTCTTTTATGTAAAAATCGTTATTTCTCTTTCTATGTGTCGGACGTTTCGACTTGTGTGGTAATAAAACTTCTCAAACGCACTTGTGATGTTAGGCTGTATAAGGTGTTAACTTTAGTCAAAATGGCCTGTTCATTCTTTCATCGGATTATTTCGATTATTGATCATCGATACTTATCGAAGACATTCTGATACAAAACCTACCTAAGAACACTGCCAGGCACATTAAAATACCTTCGTGTGAAATTACCTCGCGCGCACGCGCGCGCGCACACACACACACACACACACACACACACACACACACACACACACACACACACACACACACACACACACACACACACACACTGAGTACTTTATCTTTTACACGTTAAAAATTCTGTGTAGATTCCCGAGTTTGACAAGATATATCTGAAGAAGTTCGGAGGTTACATCGACTGAAATGTTGTGAAAATAACACTAAAGATGAGAACAGTAGTTCGACTAATCCAACTAATAGTATAATGTTGCGGGGGTAGATTTTGTCTGTTGTTATTATATCTCATTATTAATAATACGTGTGTCTTTTATTACGTGTCTATGTATGTGATCGTGATACATCTAGTGTGTGTGCATGTACATACGCAAATAAAGTTAACCATACCTTTTTTTCTGTTTCTTAGTCTTCTTTGGGATTGATTCTTCCTGTCACTGGTCGATGATGTAAAGGAATATCTAAGGAAAACATAACGCCGATTTTCTTGCATGGATTACTTTATTTCTTCTACGAGTGAAATGTTGTTGTCTCACTTCTTTTTTGCGTTTCTTTCGACGCATTTTCGCGTCCATTCTACACGTCTGTTTCGCCCAAAATCGGAAGCCAGACTGTACTTGCATATGCGAGCGAAAAGATATCTTCCTCTCTTTTTCTTTCACGCTCTCTCTTTCTCGCTCACTCACTCACTCACTCACTCACTCTCTCTCTCTCTCTCTATCTCTCTCTCTCTCTTTCTCTCTCTCTCTCTCTCTTTCCACATTTTCTTTCATACGAACCAAATGACATTTCAGGGGTCACTGTCGACCTCAGCTACAATGTTTGATATACACCAACAACATTAACCACTTGAACTCTTCTTGCACTAACCAACCCGCACAGCAAACTCACAATTTTCAACATGTCGGCGTAACCCGGGATAGATTATATATCAATACGAGTAGTTCGAATAATCCAAATAATACGAGCAAATGATATTTATTTACATGACCCACACCGTTGGGTGTAGGTTGTCAAAAAGTTAAGATAATAAAGAAAGGTATTGAAAAATAATAAATGTTAGCTGACAAATGTTTTCTTGGGGCAGTATATCTTCACGTGAGTATGATCTTGCTCAGCGTTTAGTCGACAAGGCTAGGATAGTAAACGTTTTTTCTTTGTGAACAAGTTCGTGGGTGCCTGAAGGCTTTTTGTTAGCCCGACAAATTCCTAAAGGTCTGAAAGCAGCCATTTAAAGTTCTGGTTGCAATTAATACGACCAGGAGTCTGCTTGTGCTATGTGACCAAACCACCTAACAGGGATTCTTCTGCGCGAGAGAAAAGAAATATCAATGTTAATGAATGCTAT
>NC_136515.1:4956684-4969184 GCF_053919585.1 Euprymna scolopes | reverse complement strand
GTGTACAAGGAATAAAGAAAAGATTCCAATAATATTAATAAAAGAAAAATAAGATATGCTTTTCACTCTACTTTTGAGACATAAATATAAATAAGAAAGATCAGGGATGAGAGAGAGGAAAAAAGAAATAATATAATATAATATAATAATAATTTAATATTTATAATATACTTTAATTTTACCATCTTGGATCATTTTGGTAAATTTAATTGTAATTTATATATATATATATATATATATATATATATATATATATATATATATATATATATATATATATATATATATATATATATAATGGGTTAAGAAATTCCAACGAAAAAAAGATGTACATTTAAATAAGGGAGTAGTCACCAACAATGTGTATTTTTTAACATTATTTTATTATTCCGTGTCTTGGTTTTTCATTGAGAATTATGTTTGGATCATTGTAATAATGTTTTTAAGTCATTGAAAAACCAGGACACGGAATAATAAAATAATGTTAAAAAATACACATTGTTGGTGACTACTCCCTTATATATATATATATTTGTGGAGGAAAAAGAAATCCAGTAGAGTGCTCAATTATAAAGAAAATCCGAAAATAAGTGCGTATTTATATTTTGTGGACAGAAAGTTTTTAGATGAAACAAATCATTGATTCCGTCGGTTTCAAACCCGATAATTAGGACCGTTTTAGATACCTATATCATATTTAAGCGTATTTTACGACCGGACAAAGCCCTCCCTCTTGCTAAGATATTGCTCTCACACCCTTGATATATATATATATATATATATATATATATATATATATATATATATATATATATATATATATATATATATATATTAGCAAGAGTGCGCCCGGCTTTGCCCGGTCGTAAAATACGCTTAAATATGATATTTTAATTTGTCCAGATGTCGGATATATTATTAAAAAGTCGTGATTTCAAAAGTAAAAAAAAAAATATTTGGTTGCTATCAGCTAGAATCGAAACCTAAATCAAAACTGTAGCATCCAAAGATTTTTTTTTTTAAAGCAAATCTCTTCCACTGCTGGTAATAATGATAAAATAATAAATATTTATTGATTTTAAAATACCAGTAAAACTAAAATCGATAGACCACTCCCACTCCACCTGGCACCTTACGTTTAAGAAAATATCTGCACGTTTGAATCACAATCGGAAATTGTACCTGAATCGGGAATTGGGTACGGAATCGGGAAAAATATTGGAATAGCCCATCACTAATATATATATATATATATATATATATATATATATATATATATATATATATATATAATCAGAAATTAAGCAATTGCCCTCGAATGGGTATTCGTTAGGTACTCTACAGTTACATTTTCTCTCCAAATTTAGTTCACCTGATTCAATCGTATTTTTATTCACTATTTTGTTTATTTTACCATAATTAGACTCTATTATAGCATTACCTAGAATAGCGGAATATTTTACTTAATCTATTTTCTGGGAAGAAGTTCTTTATCAATTATTTTGTAAAATTCTTTAGGGATATTATTTTGAATATGTTCGCTGAAAGGAGGATTGAACCAGACCATTTTTGTGTCTATTTCTTTTTTTCTTAATATTATTATCACCATTATTTTTAATTTCATTCTTTTTTATTCTTATTATTTTATACCTATTTTTATTCTTAGTATTTCTCCTTCCTTTCATTGCTATGTTATATGATATTGTGCATTTTATTCTGCTATTTTTATTATTCACCTCCTTTTGATTTCTCCAGAGTACCCGGATCTACTTGAAGCTTCATTATTCTTATTGAAAAATATTATCATTTTGTGATAACATGGATATTCTTTTTGATATACTGAGGATGATAGCTTTTTTCATACACTTAGGATGGTTGCATTTATAATCTATATAGAATAGGGTTTGGTTCAGTTTGTGATGCGGTTCATAAGTATTGTCGTTAAGATTTAGAGTTATGTCTAAAAAATCACTAGTCTAGTGTTATTTCTAACTTAAGTTCATTAAAATATGGTTTAATTTTCTTTCTAGTTTTTTCAATAATTCGATCGCTTGAATGAACTAAAAATATGCATTACCCCTATATAGCCTACTCCCAATGTAAACCTGGTATTTTTTTTATATATCTACTAGCAGTTCAGTCCGGCTTTGCTCGGGTCCTATGTTTTCTGTGGTTCATAACTTTATATATATATATATATATATATATATATATATATATATATATATATATATATATATATATATATATGTATGTATGTATGTATATATATATGAGTGAGTGTGTGTATATATATATACATACGTACACACACACACACACACACACACACACACACACACACACACACACATATATATATATACATATATATAAAATAAAATAAAATAAAAATTACAATTAAATTTACCAAATGATCCAAGATGGTAAATTAAATTGTTTTTAACTCATTTCAATGTGTTTTTTAACATGTTTTATTAACTGTTTGCTCATATATATATATATATATATATATATATATATATATATATATATATATATATATATATGTATGTATATATATATATTTATATATATATGTATGTATATATATATGTATATATATATGAGTGACTGTGTGTGTATATATATACATACGCACACACACACACACACACACACACACACACACACACACACACACACACATATATATATATATATATATATATATATATATATATATATACATATATATATAAATAAAATAAAATAAAAATTACAATTAAATTTACCAAAATGATCCAAGATGGTAAATTAAATTGTTTTTAACTCATTTCAATGTGTTTTTTAACATGTTTTATTAACTGTTTGCTCATATATATATATATATATATATATATATATATATATATATATATATATATGTATATATATATATGTATATATTAAAAAGTTTGACTCATATCTAGGTAACCTACATCTTAAATTTCAAGTGTTTAGGCACAAAATTGGCGGAGGATTTGGTAGAGTCTGCAAAGGTCAACTCTTTAGCTTTGACCTCTTGGCAGCTAAATTTCCGCCCAAAAGCTGATTAAAAAGCTTGCTGCATGTCTGAATATCCTTTATGTAAAATTTCAAATGTTTAGACCCAATATTTGCTGTATGGTTTGCTAGAGACTGCAAAGGTCAAATCTTTTTAAGTTTGACCCCTTTGCAGCCAAAATTTTGGCCAGAAACCGATTAAAAAGCTTGCCCTATGTTTGAATACAGTTTATGTAAAATTTCAAATGTTTAGACCAAAAATTGGCTAGGAGGTCATTTTTTTTTAAAAGTTTGACCCCAATTTTGACTCATTAACATTTATTGTTTTGGGCTCAAATCAAATTAAAAAGTTTGATCCATGTAAAAGAAACATACATCTAAAATTTCAAGTGTGTAGACTCAAAATTGGCGTGGTAGTTTGGTAGAGTTTTCAAGGTCACATGACAGTACAATTTTGGCCGAAAACTGATTAAAAAGATTTTCCCAAGTCTCAATACCCCTTATGTCAAATCTCAAGTCTATAGACTGAAAATTGACGGAGGCACAGACACACAGACAAGTATATATATATTCATATATAGATAGATATATACAACTTTAAAATCTATATATCTATAAAAGTGAACGTATCTGTGTGTTGTTGTGTCTGTGTACATTTTCCTTCACAACATCTCTGTTAATTTTTAGTCTATAGACTCAAAATTTGATATACAGGGTACTGAGATTTGGGAAAATCTATGTGATAAGTTTTCGGCCAGAAATTTGTATGATAAGGGGTCAAAGTTCAACGATTTGACCTTGGAGAACTCTACCAAACTCCTCCGATAATTTGCGGTATAAACACTTGAAATTTAAGATATAGGTTCCTTGGACATGGATCTAACTTAATAATTCGATTTGAGCTCAAAACAATAAATTGTAAGAGGTCATAAAAGGGGTCAAAGTTAAAAAAAATTGACCTTTTTTTTTTTTTTTGCTCAGCATACCCCCCCTCAACACCCAGGCAACGCCGGGCACCCATGCTAGTCTAAAATATAACATAGCCTTTGGATTTATTTTTCTGGGGAGGTGATATATTGGTTCCAGAAAATTCTTAAAACTCCAAGCAGTAAATTCATTATGTAAGATATTGACTCATATAATTCATCTGCAACTCCTAAACTATTCGAGCGAAAGTAAAAACAGATGTAAGAAAATTAAAAACAGAGATGATAAAACTTGCAAGGAAAACTTTAATTAGATATAATGATGACTTATGGTCTCCAGACTCAGCGTAGGTAGCTTATCTGGTAGGTCTGTGCGTACTTAAGGAGATGCACACAACGGGACAAATAAGCTGTAAAAAAAAAATCAATTCAGGTAACGATTTTATAGCAGAGCTAAAATTATTTCATGTAGCCGCCTTCAGCCTCAATCACTGTCTCGATACGGATCCATAACTGGGAGCATGCCTTTTCCACAAGTGCTGGTGGAAGCTTATTGAATTCTCGGCGGATATCGGCGATCAGGCTGGCTTTGGTGTTGTAGGAGGTCATGTTTGTGATGTTCTCGACGTATGACACACGGAAGTAGTCTGGTGTGTTCAGGTCGGGGAGGAGAGGGGGAACTGGTAAGAGAAGGATACAAAGTTGTAGCACTCCTTTTGAATCCAAGCCAGGATTTATTTTAGACTTTTAGTCTCTTATTTTATATATATATATATATATATATATATATATATATATATATATATATATATATATATATACATATATATATATATATACATATATATATATATATATATATATATATATATATATATATAATATATATATGTATATATATGTATATAAGAAATTTATTACTGTGAGTCCAGAATGAGTTTACATATTGTTTCAGCTAGAGGAAGATCCTCAAAAAGAAGAGGAAATATCCAACTAGCATCTTGCTCTGGCTACACATTGAGCACTCTTGTCTGTTTTTTTCACCACTAGTATATATATATATATATATATATATATATATATATATATATATATATATATATACTTCAGAATAAAATTATCTAAAAATCAACTGGTATGGAAACCTGTGATTATAGGACATTCACTTCGGATTTTTACCATGCAATTTGGATGTGAATTTCTATATCCGTTTCATTAACTTCCCTTACTCTATATTTAAATACTTAAAAAAACAAAAACTTTTAATTGTGATTTTCCATGTCTCACTGACTTTAGCAAATAAGGTGCTAAACATAATTATTTGCTAATATTTTCTCCTCTGAAGAGATGATAGACATCGAAACCTTATAGGATAAGGAGTTATAATATTTCAATTGTATTCTTTGTCTTACATAGAATAATAAAAATCTTTTGATTTGGAATTCAAACATTTCACGTCATAAATTTTTAATTTTAGTGAATGACTTCCGGTTAGACAGAATCAAGATGTTGTCTTGTTAGTGATGCTCCCGATGCTCTTGAACGGTGCAATCGAAGAACTGGAGCATGATTTTCGCCAAGTTGCATAAAAACGACAGTAAAATTTTATTTTTATCTAAGAAGAACATCAATGATAGAAAGAGATTTTTCTCGTGTTATGGCAAGAAAGATACAGACTGGTTCAGGAATGTGTCTGGTTAGATGAAGCAAGACTTTCTCTTGTTAGTGATGCTCCTAATGCTCCTGAACGGTGCAATCGAAGAACTGGAGAAAGATTTTCGCCAAGTTGCATAAAACCGACAGTTAAACACAGGAATGGAGGGATAATGGTATGAGGAACTTTTACTGCAGCAGAAGTTGGGGAACTTATTAGATGTGAGAATCAATCAATACAAAGTAATACATTCGAATATTAGAAACAGGATAGTTACTAAGTATCCAAAAGCTGGGAATATCCCAGAACATTATTTTTCAACATGATAATGCCCTCGCACACACTGCTAAAGTCACAAAAAAGTGTTTATCTGATAATTCAATTGATGTGATGTTTTGGTCAGGTCAAAGTCCGATTTAAACCCAATCGATAATATTTGGTCCATAATATCTCGTGCATTGGCCGGAAGTACTTTTGAGAACAATGACAAACTGTGGGAAGCTGTGCTAAGCGAATGGAATAGCATCTCCTCTTCACAGTGTCCCACTTTGGTTGAGAGCATGTCTAAAAGGATTGATCTTTTAAAGAAATCAAAAGGGAATGCGATTCTATCTGAAGCATTTATTAAAGTAAATGTCTTTTTCTGTGTTATTAGTCTCGTTTAAGTTTCCTTGTTCAATTGCTCTTTGTTTAATATATCTTTTAGTGCAATAAAATTTGTTTGGCTCATTTTTTTTGCTCACGAGTGTGTATACACACACACACACACACACACACACACACACACACACACACACACACACACACACACACACACACATATGTACAAATATACACACATATATACGTGTGTTTATATATATACACACATGTATATGTGTATGTGTGTATATATACACATATACAAACATATATATATATATTTGTTTCCAAACACACATATATATATATGTGTGTTTCCAAACACAATTTTTCTTTTTTTTAATCTCTACGATATTTTATCTTTTAGACGTAATCCACTACACTAATTTACTCTAATTTAGTTTTTTTTTCTCTCATAAAATGTATATACATGTACATATGACATCTAATTTACATAAGGAAAACACGCTGCTCTCCCCCATCATTATATATAGCCCCAATCCTCCGACTATCTCGTCAATGATCATCCCTCTTGAAGAAGCCCGCATAAATCGGGCGAAACGTTGAGTATCCAGGTCCTTCCACCTCCATTTTATTTCATATTGTCGGATTTAATCCAGCTCAACAATCATATATGTATATGTATAAATATATGTATATGTATAAATATATGTATATATATATGTATATGTATATATATATGTATATGTATAAATATATGTATATGTATAAATATATGTATATATATATGTATATGTATAAATATATGTATATATATATGTATATGTATATATATGTATATGTATATATATGTATATGTATAAATATATGTATATATATGTATATGTATAAATATATGTATATATATGTATATGTATAAATATATGTATATATATATGTATATGTATAAATATATGTATATATATATGTATATGTATAAATATATGTATATATATATGTATATGTATAAATATATGTATATATATATGTATATGTATATATATGTATATATATATGTATATGTATATATATGTATATATATATGTATATGTATATATATGTATATATATATGTATATGTATATATATGTATATATATAATCATATTTGTGTGTGTATGTGTATATATATATATATACATATATACATGTATATATATATATACACACATATGTGTGTGTGTATATATATATATACATGTATATATGTATATATATATATATACACACATATGTGTGTGTGTATTAATTGACTCAATTATTAGGATTCATCTTCATAATCAAGCATTCAAATAATATTTTCACAAAATCAAGACAATAATAATAAAAAAAAATGATACCATCATATTGTGTATTTTCATATTCGTTACAATTGGAAAATTTCACACACACACACACACACACACACACACACACACACACACACACACACACACACACATATATATATTCAAGCAGACATTATAAAATACAACGATATGATTCTTTTTTCTTTCTTTTGTTATTTATTTTTTTTTTTTAGATTTTCTGTATAATCTTTTTCATATGAAAATCGAAAATATTGATGAAATTTCCGTAGTTGTCATGAGCGCTTTCGATTCGATCGCGAATCATCTTCAGGTGGAATTAGTTGAACTGATGAGGTGCAAATGAATAGGAACGAAGGTGGAAAACAGAAAAGTGAAAAGCAAAAAAAAAAAAAACACAATAAATTGTTAATTGTTGATTAGAGGTTAAAAATATATAAAAAAATCGATTAAATGTCAGTTAAATCTAAGTCTTTTATAGGTTAAAATAATTTTTAAGGGGTCAAAAATGGGTGAACATTGAAAAAATCGTTATACAATTTATACATTCATCTTAGTTTATTTTTAAGTTTTCATTTTTAATCAGTTCATATGTGTGTCACGTTGGTAAAGTGGTAACGTCACCAGCTTTGAATGCTACAGTTTTGATTTCGATTCTAGCTGATGGTCCCCAAATACTTTGTTTTTACTTTTGAACTCACGATTCTATAATAATGTATACGAAATCTGGACAAATTAAAATATCATATTTAAGCGTATTTTACGACCGGGCAAAGCCGGGGGCTCCCTGCTAGTAACGGATATTCTTTGCTTTATGATTCTTTTTTTTAAATTTTTTTTTCGATTTTCCGTATAATTTTTTTTTTTTTATATCAAACTCGAAAATATTGATGAACGTTTCATAGTTATCACGAACGCTTTCGATTCAACTGAGAATCATCTTCAGATGTTGATGAGGTGAAAGTTTGTAGGAGCGAAAGATGGAAATAAAAAAAGTGAAACGTAAAATATGCAATAAATTTTATCACGTGATTGAAAGTTAAAAGTATATAAAAAATCGATGAAAAGTCGATAAAAATCGGAGTTTTCAAACCAACGAGTAAATGGACCAACATTGGCAAAGCACACCGTTATTGCTCTGATCGAATGCAGTGTTATTTATAGTAGGGTAATGGGTTCGAATCTAAGATGCTTCGAGAATTTTTAACTTTTTAAAATTGTTTTCGCGTTGTACAAACTTTGTATTATCAACAACGATTTGTCTAAGATTAGATGTTGGCATATGGCGTTGGTGTTGTTTAAATGCAGAGTAAGTCGGGGGGACAACGTTGTCGTTGTATGTCCAATGTATGTATTATTCTTATGTTTATTTTAGGAGATATATTTTCTTAGAGGGCATTTGAATATATATATATATATATATATATATATATATATATATGTGTGTGTGTGTGTGTGTGTGTGTGTGTGTGTATATATATATATACACAAATGAGATGTAATTTGATTGAAACATTGTGTGATATAGGTACGTAGAAGAGATTTAGAAGGCTATCACAATATATATATACATATATATATATATATATATATATATATATATATATATGTGTGTGTGTGTGTATATATATGTGCATGTATGTGTGTACACATAGGTATATTTTTATATATAAAAAAAAAGGAGAACGTCTACCTAAAGCCACTAACCTAGTTCTAAAACAGATCCTTTGTTCGATAAAATGCATGCCCATTGGCTGATAGGAAGGGGCGCGGTATATATATATATATATATATATATATATATATATATATATATATATTACTTAATAATTATTAATTCTTTAATATTTATAATTTACTTTAGTCTTGCCATCTTGGATCATTTTGGTAAACTTAACTGTAATTCTTATTTTATATATATATATATATATATATATATATATATATATATATATATATATATGTGTGTGTGTGTGTGTGTGTGTGTGTGTGTGTGTGTGTGTGTGTGTGTGTGTGGTGTGTGTGTGTGTGTGTGTGTGATGTGGTGTGTGTGTGTGTGTGTGTGTGTGTGTGTGTGTGTGTGTGTGTGTGTGTGTGTGTGTGTGTGATGTGTGTGTGTGTGTGTGATGTGGTGTGTGTGTGTGTGTGTGTGTGTGTGTGTGTGTGTGTGTGTGATGTGGTGTGTGTGTGTGTGTGTGATGTGGTGTGTGTGTGTGTGATGTGGTGTGTGTGTGTGTGTGTGTGTGTGATGTGGTGTGTGTGTGTGTGTGTGGTGTGTGTGTGTGTGTGTGTGTGTGTGTGTGTGTGTGTGTGTGTGTGTGTGTGTGTGTGTGTGTGTGATGTGTGTGTGTGTGTGTGTGTGTGTGTGTGTGTGTGATGTGTGTGTGTGTGTGTGTGTGTGTGTGTGATGTGATGTGTGTGTGTGTGTGTGTGTGTGTGTGTGTGTGTGTGTGTGTGTGTGATGTGTGTGTGTGTGTGTGATGTGTGTGTGTGTGTGTGTGTGTGTGTGTGTGTGTGTGTGTGTGTGTGTGTGTGTGTGTGTGTGTGTGTGTGTGTGTGTGTGTGTGTGTGTGTGTGTGTGTGTGTGTGTGTGTGTGTGATGTGGTGTGTGTGTGTGTGTGTGTGTGTGATGTGGTGTGTGTGTGTGATGTGTGTGTGTGTGTGTGTGTGTGTGATGTGGTGTGTGTGTGTGTGTGTGTGTGATGTGTGTGTGTGTGTGTGTGTGTGATGTGGTGTGTGTGTGTGTGTGTGATGTGGTGTGTGTGTGTGTGTGTGTGTGTGTGATGTGGTGTGTGTGTGTGTGTGATGTGGTGTGTGTGTGTGTGTGTGTGTGTGATTGGTGTGTGTGTGATGTGATGTGGTGTGTGTGTGATGTGATGTGGTGTGTGTGTGTGTGTGTGTGTGATGTGGTGTGTGTGTGTGTGTGTGTGTGATGTGGTGTGTGTGTGTGTGTGATGTGTGTGTGTGTGTGTGTGTGTGTGTGATGTGGTGTGTGTGTGATGTGATGTGGTGTGTGTGTGATGTGATGTGATGTGGTGTGTGTGTGTGTGTGTGTGATGTGGTGTGTGTGTGTGTGTGTGTGATGTGGTGTGTGTGTGTGTGTGTGTGTGTGATGTGGTGTGTGTGTGTGTGTGTGATGTGGTGTGTGTGTGTGATGTGGTGTGTGTGTGTGGTGTGATGTGGTGTGTGTGTGTGTGTGTGTGTGTGATGTGTGTGTGTGTGTGTGTGTGATGTGGTGGTGTGTGTGTGTGTGATGTGGTGTGTGTGTGTGTGTGTGTTGTGATGTGGTGTGTGTGTGTGTGTGATGTGGTGTGTGTGTGTGTGTGTGTGTGTGTGGTGTGTGTGTGATGTGATGTGGTGTGTGTGTGATGTGATGTGGTGTGTGTGTGTGTGTGTGTGTGTGATGTGGTGTGTGTGTGTGTGTGATGTGGTGTGTGTGTGTGTGTGTGTGTGTGATGTGGTGTGTGTGTGATGTGATGTGGTGTGTGTGTGATGTGATGTGATGTGGTGTGTGTGTGTGTGTGTGTGTGTGATGTGGTGTGTGTGTGATGTGATGTGGTGTGTGTGTGTGTGATGTGATGTGGTGTGTGTGTGTGTGTGTGTATGTGATGTGGTGTGTGTGTGATGTGATGTGATGTGGTGTGTGTGTGTGTGTGTGTGTGTGATGTGGTGTGTGTGTGATGTGGTGTGTGTGTGTGTGTGTGTGTGTGATGTGGTGTGTGTGTGTGTGTGTGTGTGTGATGTGGTGTGTGTGTGTGTGTGTGATGTGGGTGTGTGTGTGTGTGTGTGATGTGGTGTGTGTGTGTGTGTGTGTGTGTGATGTGGTGTGTGTGTGTGTGTGATGTGGTGTGTGTGTGTGTGTGTGTGTGTGATGTGGTGTGTGTGTGATGTGATGTGGTGTGTGTGTGATGTGATGTGGTGTGTGTGTGTGTGTGTGTGTGTGATGTGGTGTGTGTGTGTGTGTGATGTGGTGTGTGTGTGTGTGTGTGTGTGTGATGTGGTGTGTGTGTGATGTGATGTGGTGTGTGTGTGATGTGATGTGATGTGGTGTGTGTGTGTGTGTGTGTGTGTGATGTGGTGTGTGTGTGATGTGATGTGGTGTGTGTGTGTGTGATGTGATGTGGTGTGTGTGTGTGTGTGTGATGTGATGTGGTGTGTGTGTGATGTGATGTGATGTGGTGTGTGTGTGTGTGTGTGTGTGTGATGTGGTGTGTGTGTGATGTGATGTGGTGTGTGTGTGATGTGATGTGGTGTGTGTGTGTGTGTGTGTGATGTGGTGTGTGTGTGTGTGTGTGGTGATGTGGTGTGTGTGTGTGTGTGTGATGTGGTGTGTGTGTGTGTGTGTGATGTGGTGTGTGTGTGTGTGTGTGTGTGTGATGTGGTGTGTGTGTGTGTGTGTGTGTGATGTGGTGTGTGTGTGTGTGTGTGTGTGTGATGTGGTGTGTGTGTGTGTGTGTGATGTGGTGTGTGTGTGTGTGTGTGATGTGGTGTGTGTGTTTGTGTGTGTGTGTGATGTGGTGTGTGTGTGTGTGTGTGTGTGTGTGATGTGGTGTGTGTGTGTGTGTGTGTGATGTGGTGTGTGTGTGTGTGTGTGTGTGTGATGTGGTGTGTGTGTGTGTGTGTGTGTGTGATGTGGAGTGTGTGTGTGTGTGTGTGTGATGTGGTGTGTGTGTGTGTGTGTGTGTGTGATGTGGTGTGTGTGTGTGTGTGATGTGGTGTGTGTGTGTGTGTGATGTGGTGTGTGTGTGTGTGTGTGTGTGTGTGATGTGGTGTGTGTGTGATGTGATGTGGTGTGTGTGTGATGTGATGTGGTGTGTGTGTGTGTGTGTGTGATGTGATGTGATGTGGTGTGTGTGTGTGTGTGTGTGTGTGATGTGGTGTGTGTGTGATGTGATGTGGTGTGTGTGTGATGTGATGTGATGTGGTGTGTGTGTGTGTGTGTGTGTGAT
>NC_136515.1:4949184-4951684 GCF_053919585.1 Euprymna scolopes | reverse complement strand
TTTTTAATTTTGCACAAATCTTTTTTATGTGTCTGGCAGTGTTCTTTGATAGATTTTATGTCTTCAATAAGTACCGCTAATCGATAATCTAAATAATCCGGTGAAAGAAGGAACAGATGGTTTTGACCAAAGTTAACGCCTAACATCACAAGAGCGTTTCTGCTTGTGTTGTAATAATCTTCTCAAATGCACTTGTGATGTTAGGTTGTATAAGGTGTTAACTTTGGGCAAACTTGACTGTTTCTGCTTTCATCTGATTTTTTCGATTATAGATTTTCGATACTTATCGAAGACCTAATATAAAACCCATCCAAGAAGACTGCCAAATACATAAAGTTTATTTGTGTAAAATTTAATAAAAATCGAACCAGTCGTTTCAATACAGAGGGAACTCTCTCTTTCTCACACACATAGACAAAGTTCCTTATATATAGGAAGTCTCGAAATAAAGACGAAACGTTGATGAACACATAATACGGTTTGTTCCTTTTTACTTTCTCTATTTTGTCGGAATACTATTTCCATCATTTTCATCATATATATATATATATATATATATATATATATATATATATATATATATATATATATAAAATGAACTCATTTTTTCCCGTCTGATTTTGACATTAATAGGATTAAAAATCAAGATATTTCATGCAAATATAATATGCACAAACGGCAGAACAATATCTGAGGTGTGTTATAGGCTTATTATTTCTCAAATTCCTCGATAATCTTAGATTTCTATACTTTTTCTGCTGAGAAGTCACGGCCAAAATCGGTTAAGATCAATGGAAGTGGTAAAATATTTTCTCTCTAATAAATTCCTCCTCCCCCTGCCACCACTTAACACCGTTTGGGGATCGTTCACAAGGAACAGTTGAGAAGAGAACACCGGTTTGGCTTCGTAGTTCTTTCATGTGAAGTTATTTAAAATCACTAAACTAAGCTGCAGTGCTCTGTGGCGTAGTGGTTAGCGTGCTGGACAATTCACATTATATTTTCACGTTCGCGCCGACCTACCGTAGTCGTTTTTTTTTTTTTTCCTAAACAACTGGAATGGACTTTTCTTGGTGGCCGAACTGTTAACGTTGCAGATGGTTTTTTTTTTTTTTTTCTTTTCACACTTTATTTTCCTACTTTTACTCATGACTCCGGGTTTGATCCTTCCTACTTACCTACCATAACATTTTTTAAAACTCCCCCCCCGTCCCGGAAACAAACACTCGGGCAACGCCGGGTACCCCCGCTAGTATATATATATATATATATATATATATATATATATATATATATATATATATATATATATATATTATTTTAACAAAATAAAGACATCAAGGAATAAATTGATAGCAACAAATAGTGTATTTCATCGTTAGTTACAATTGTTTCGAGACTATTCGGACAAATTCAAACGTTATGAAGTTTATTAAATATGATAATTTTGTAGCTTACAGTTTAAGTCATTTCATTTTGACTTAAAACTTATTGCTATATGAACGATTACGGAATTTTTAATTATATAAACCCAGTAAAATTCGGAATACTATAATTAAGACTATATATATGTATGTATATATATATATATATATATATATATATATATATATATATATATATATAGTAAGTTATAAAAATATATATGGCAATTAAGCTACACAGAATATTCTGCATTTCATCCATGCTAGGATTCGTCAGCGTGGATGAAACACAGAATATTATGTGTAGCTTAATTGCCATGTATATTTTTATAACTTACTACCTAGCTCTACTTATGCATTGAGCACTGTTGAAGTAAATACTTAAAGTTTATGCATAAAATTATACTTTCGTGATTTCTGGAACATCTACAACTGCAGTAAATAATGGGCAATCAGCAATTCCCCCACTATTCAACAATCATGGGGTTGTTTGCACGGCTAACATGCTTGTTGCCTCAAATTTCACTTTGGACCCAGAAAACCATTCCTTCCCTGATTTTCCTTTGCGGACAGACGCCACACTAGATGATCTGAAAATCACCCCTTTTCAAGTGCATAATATCATAAAAAGCTTGACACCTCAAAAGCATGTGGATCCGATCGCATCTGACTGTACTATTGCCCCAGTCCTTACCAAACTTTACAACAAATGCCTTAACGAATCTTGCTTTCCTGACTGCTGGAAAACTGCTTCTGTGGTACAGTTTACAAGAATTCTGATAAAAGAACTGACATTAAATTATCGCCCCATTAGCCCCCTCTCCCTCGCTTTTCGCTAAAATATTTGAGTCCTTAATCCATCACCTTACAGATGCTAAACTTTTGACTGACCAACAATATGGATTTAGGAAAGCCTGTTCTACACCAGATATCTTAACTGTAATCTCTGAACATATATACCATACATTGGACAAAGGGGGCGGGGAGTAGAGCAGTATCCCTGGATATATCTAAGGCTTTTGACAGAGTATAGTGTAGGCACCGCCAAAGCTGGGGGCGGGGGCAGGTAAGTACTT
>NC_136515.1:4916684-4946684 GCF_053919585.1 Euprymna scolopes | reverse complement strand
CTCCCTTATAGAAGAGCTTCAAACAAATTAGATGTACAGATTCTGACCCAGAAAACGGCAATTCTTCCCCTTTTATTATGGAATGCGAGGACTAAAGAATAAGATAAGGGAAGCAAAATACAGTTAACTTGAAGACGCCAGCCTAAGTCTCCACTAGGCCCTTCTTATCACATTGTTTTGGTTTTCAAATTTTTTAAATATTCAAAAAAATCATATATTTTAGAATCTGTAGTGGAATGGGGACAAAAATGGATGGTCACATTCAATGCTGCCAAGACTAAGCTTGTTTCCTTCAATAATTACAAGAAACCTTCTCTGCCACAAATAGCTATGGCTAAAGATACATTACCTGAAAGTACTTCTTTTAAACTCCTCGGCTTAACGTTCACAGGGAACATGAGTTGGAACAGATATATTGAGAACATTGCCAGGGCTGCTGCGAGGAAGGTGGGCTCCCTTTACCGTGCTAGAAAGTTACTTATGCCTGAAAGTATCCTGTACCTCTACAAGACCACCATTGGCCCATGTTTGGGCTGGTACATCTGCTACTAGTCTTTCGTTCCTGGACATAGTTCAAAAGAGAATCGCCAACCTGATAAGTCCTAAGCTATCATCTAAGCTTCGGCCTCCGTCCTATTGATGAAATGTCGCATCCCTCTGCCTGTTTCAAAAGTATTTTAATGGTGGATGCTCTGACGAACTACAAGCCCTTGTACCTCCTCGACGTAAATACCTCCGACAAACCCAACAAGGAGCAAAATCCCACCCCTTCACTGTAGAGATTTCTAGGTGTAAGAAAGCCTTCTACTCTAATAGTTTCTTCCCCAGAACTGATAGACTTTGGACTTCCTTCCTGGTTTCTGCTTTCTCAACTGTACTGACATGCTGAAGTTCAAGTGTAATGTGAACAGACATCTTGCTGCTCAACTCCCTACATAGTTTCCCCCAACTTATGTCCCTCGTTAGTAGCCCCCAATATAAAATGGGTATCTAAAACGGTCCTAATTATCGGATTTGAAACCGACGGTACCAATGACTTTTCTCATCTAAAAACTTTCTGTAAACAAAATACGATATATATATATATATATATATATATATATATATATATATATATATATATATATATATGCGCAGATCATCATAAAATGATTAGAACACTCTGACAGACGTTAATGAACATTTAAAAGAATAAATGTTTAAATTTCAACAATATTTCGTGTGGTTAACGGTGGCCGAATGGATTAGGTCCTTCCTAATGAAGCCAGACATGGCTTCTGTTGCCGGGTTCAAATCCATCGACCTGTGTTAATCATGACACCCTGCACACACACACACACACATACATATATATATATATATATATATATATATATATATATATATATATATATATAATTATAAAACTCAAATGACCTTGTAACGAGTGATGTAACCCACTTTCCGGTTTGCAACATCCGGTTGCGCATGCGCGCGCATAAACATTAACCCGTAACAAATAAACACAAATCGCTTCTTTTGCAGATTTTGACCTGCGCACTGCAATATTAACGTTATTAGTTCGAAATTATTATTTGGGAAGAATGAGGTTTAAAATAACTTTAATGTAATACAGAAATGGACGATGTAAAAAAAAAAAAGCAAGAAAAAATAGCAGATATATCAAAATTTGAATTTAACTATAATAAGTATTATGGAATCTGTTCAGTGCACATTTACCTATAAGTGTGGCCAACCACTTATAATTCAGTAACTGTAAAAAAATTTTTCCAAAATAATCAATTATAATAAACAGAACGACTCATAGAAATCTATCTATATTCTTTTTTCATTTTAATATACTTTCATAGAAATGTTTCTGTTATGTCAAAAAAAAAAAAAACCCTACTTTCTATACGCCACAAGTGTCACGCTCATACATGAATTCTATAGCTAATATATCTTACTGACCCAACGGGTCACGGGTAAGTATATATATATATATATATATATATATATATATATATATATATATATATATATATATATGAAGAATATTATACCTACCTTAAAGAACAGAACACATATATAAAAGACTTAGAAATTAAATAGCCTGCACACCTACCCTCAACTATTTAAAATATTTAAAACAAGAACGAAAATAAATAAATAAATAAGATAGATTAATTACCTCCCTTGGACCAACTGAAACATGGATTATCTCCCCTTAACGAAAAAGAAAGGAAGGGAAATTAATAAGATAAATTAATTATCTCCCTTGCACCAGCTAAATTTAACTGAAGGTAGACTGGAAACCATGCAAAAACAGAACAGTACATATTTATTAAAAAGCATTAAATAAAAAATAAAAAATTAGATAATTCAAATTAGAATAAAATAAAATATACAGAGATAGGAATAAGCTATAGTTAAATAAAAATGAACATCATTATACAAAAATAAATGTGGGCCTGGAAATTTTTTCCTCGGATAGAAACAACATGGCCGACGAGAGTCTGACATCGTTTACGTGTTACCATTAACTGGTTCCCTTTATGTTGGGCTTGAAACCGACGGTACCAATGTTTTTCTGAACTTCTGTACAATTATATATATATATATATATATATATATATATATATATATATATATATATATATATATATATATTCCCCAATTCTAGTATTTATATCAATTACATATTATTATCCTCAATGTTTACTTATTTATTTTAAAAGATGGTTTTTAATCGTAAATCTATGACGCTACACCAAAGTTATGATTATTTTGTTAAAGTAGTGTTTTAAGCTCTATTTATAAGAACGTTCAAATAGGTAATTTGGTAGAGCTTAAAACTGAAAATCTTTGCGATTTTGTTTTGATTTCCGGTCTTTGAAATTTCTTTGCTTGGAATGTATTATTTACTTTTGATGCAATATTTTCCATTTCGAATGAAGAAATAAACAATGATTGGGGACGGGGGCTATTGAAAGAGAAAATATAAAATAAACAGAAGAAAAACAGATAGAATGAGAGGGAGAGAGAGAGAGAGAAAGAGAGAAATATGTGTGTGTGTTTGTGAGAGAATATAAGAGTGTGTGCATATGTGAGAGAGAGTGTGTGTGTGTGAGAGAGCCCGCGTGTGTAGGTGTGTGTCTGTGTGAGAAAGAAAGAGAAAGTATGTGTGTATGTGTGTGTGTGTGTGTGTGTGTGTGTGAGAGAGAGAGTGTGTGATAGAGATAGCGAGGGAGAGGAAGAAATAGAGTGATAGAGATATAGAGAGTATATATGAAAAGAGGAAAAGAGATAGAGAGGTATAGAAATAGAAAGATAGATAGATAGAGAGAGGGGGAGAAATAATGATGGATATATATATATATATATATATATATATATATATATATATATACAGAGATAGATAGATAGATAGAGAGAGAGAGAGAGAGAAAGAGAGAGAGAGAGAGAGAGAGAGAGAGAGTAGGGAGGTCATATTCTTCGAATTAATTCTTTTTGGTTTAGAAACCAACAGTTCTTATCTTCCATTCAGAAGAGATCTGGTTTCTGACACCGCCATTAAAAATGGTTTCGCGTTTATTTTAGAACTGCGTCGAATGTTTTTTGCTTGCTTATCTCTTTTATCTTACGGACAGGTCGCATCCTGTTGCAGCGATCACTTTAGTGTCTGACCATGACTTTAGGGTAGGGAGGTGCCCTTTCAGAAAATTCGTAGAATTTGAAAACTTGCAAACTTAAGTCGCTCTCGTAAAAAAAAAAAAAAATAAATAAATAAAAAATTGAAAAAATTGAAAAACGGAACATATGAAATATTTGTGGCACGCTTTCTGGCCTTTGTGTATTTATTTTCTCCCTTACAGTGAGAAATGTGACACAAGGGTCGGAAAGTATGATGGATAAGTCAGCATTCCCCAGTAGATTAAACAATTAGCAAAAAATCTAACCCCTTCTCAAAGACAGAAGCTAAAACCTGGGAGGGTGGCAACGGGTGGTCACTACTATATATTTAGTACAATATAATCAATAACCTATTGGCTCTACGAAAATAAAGATAATAACTACATGGATTAAAATATCATATTTAAGCGTATTTTACGATTAGGCCACGACAGGGGGACACTAAGATATATTGAGCAAACTATAGTGATCAATAGAGAATTGACTCTATGATTAGAAGTATGAAATTAACATAAATTAAAATATAATATTTAAGCGTATGCCACGACGGGGAGGGGCACTACTATATATTAGATACAATACAATAATTAATAGAGAATTGGCTGTATAATAATAAATACGATATCTGCACGAATTAAAATATCATATTTAATCGTATTTCATGACTGGGCAACGCCGGGTAGCTTTCTAGTTTTTAATAAAAAAAAAACGCTTCTTTTTCAAATACTTCAAGTACTTTCATTTGAATAGGAGTTTATTTAATTGGATGAAAGAAAACGCAGAACATTTCGAAACATTTGTTTCAAATGTTATTTGTGTTTTCAATCTAAATATTAATACGATGGCGTGTGTTTTATCTTCCGTGTCACGCTTACATCCGGGTCGTTTAATTGTTAGGTACTTCCATTTCTTGTCATAAATAATCTTATTAAGAATTCTTCACGAGTTTTAGTTTCGGTTTCGATTATGGCTGATGACACTTAAGTCATCTATTTATTTTATAAATAATTTTATCAAGAATTCTTCATAAGTTTTGGTTTCGGTTTCCGTTTCGATTATGGCTGAAGGAACTCAAGTTATATATATATATATATATATATATATATATATATATATATATATATATATTAGTATATATATATATATTATATATATATTAGTATATATATATATATATAAATATATATATATATATATATATATATATATATATATATATATATATATATATATATACAGTTACCCACATACAGTACTGTTTCGCTGTTTCACAACTCATCAGTGCGGTTAGCCATGATCGAAACCCGACGCTCAGGCGACAGTCGGAGCTTCTAAACATTGTCCTATACGACTGTTGCAATGCAGGCAGTGAATTAACAATGTTTTGACATTGTCCAAAGTACCTAAGCTCAATTTGTTTGCACAAAGAGCATCGCTTCATACGCTAATGGTAATTTGTATATCACTTGCTCAACCTAAGATAGGGAACATATATATATATATATATATATATATATATATATATATATATATATATATATATATATATATTGTATATATATATATATATATATATATATATTATATAATTTAAAGGAGATTAGAACAATAGTCTAAAGAGCTGAGTGTATTTTAATGTAACAGTGAAATTACTAGTTTAATTAAAATACAGGAAATAGAAAGTGCTCGTTGTAATTTAGATATATAATAAGCTCGATAGTTAAATGTCCTAGAGCTAATTCAATATTAAGTAATGTGATTTATAATTTATAATTTAAAAATTAAAAAAAAATTTTAAATTTAAAAATCAAATTTTAATTAAATTAAAAATCAGTTTCATAAGAAGGAACAACAACAAAATCAATTATCTGTACGATCGTTTCGGAAATCCGTGCTTTTTATTGTGGTATACATGAAGTTATGTAGAACAATTATATATAGTTTTTTGGTAAGCAAGGTCTCCTCATCAGCAAATTTAGGAGGGTTTTTATTGAATTTAAAAGACACCATAAATAAACCTAGCATTAAAAGTAAGGCAGATGAATTTGAAAAAATTGAAATAAAAGGTTTGGATTTTAAATTTATAAGAAAATTAATATGGGTTAGAGATAGAAATGAGTAGAGAAAAATATATATTTTTGAATTTACATAATAAATTTGATTCAAAAATATATAGAGATAGTTACCTTTTAATTTCACACAATCTAGGAAGGCAAGTAAATAAAAACGGTATATATATATATATATATATATATATATATATATATATATATATATATATATATATATATATATATGTACGTATATGCATAGTAAATTGCACGAGTTATCCTCCCCTTTAACAATATTTCGTAATTTTCTTATTTTTCCATAATGTAAAAACTTCGAGTTATCCGCCCCTTATTTTTGTAACTGAGTTCTATAATGTAAATAAAACCGATCGCTTCGTGTGTTGAAGGTGTGTTAAATAACAGCCTATATATATATATATATATATATATATATATATATATATATATATATATATATGTACGTATATGTATACATGTATATATGTATATGTATATATATATATATATATATATATATATATATATATATATATATATTATTTTTACTATAATAATTATTAAATACTTTTTTTTTTTTATTTTCCTTAAGTTTTTATTTCGGTTTCAATTCAAGCTAATGCACCGAAGTCATATCTTTCATTTTAGACATCGCCACTTTATAACATATAAAAATCGATAGAATTAAAATATCATATTTAAGCGTATTTTACGACCGGGCTACGTTGTGTGTTCGTGCTAGCTTCGATAAATACTTTTGCAGTATTAACAAAAAAGCTACAATAATATCAGAGCATGTCCATTTACACTGAACATCTACAGAATGCCAACATCAATATATTTCATATGAATGAGTCCCCTGTGGAACTTCCACAGGCCTCGCTAATTTTGATGAATAAGTGTTTAAAAAAAAAACTTTTGATATCGATACGGACATCGTATCAACATTGCTGAATCCCATATCTGTGGTTAGCTTGGTTAGACCAACAGTTTTTTTTTTCTTGGGAGTCACCACTTATTAAGGCCCGAATGCCACTCAAGGATAAAGGATTAATGAATTTAAGGTGGTAGTGTAGTAATCGTTAATGGTGTAGATCGAGTAGAATTCGGATTATTTAAGAGGGCGGCTCAACAAGAACTTTGTTTACATTAGACTTGAAGGCTGCAATATTGTAATCGGCCGAGAAGCAGGCCAGTGGAACAGTGTTCCACGGGCGGGAAGTTCTTGGAAAGAATCTTTGTTCATGGAATTTGCACTGTGATACCTCGATGCGTATAGATAACGTTGCTTTATATACGAGGGTCGTTCCAAAAGTAATACCTCCTATTTTTTAACTAAAAAACTAAAACACTGAAGAGCCATGAAGACGGGAGTAGTACCATTGCAACGATGACCTTTTGTCGTCACACAATCTATGAAGGCAAGTAAATAAAAACGGTATAGTGTGATTTTCTTTGATGTCTATATTATATCTATAGTCAACAGAAACGATAAAATTTGTCGCCCTAAAGAAAACAACACTACAGCTTTATTTTAAAAATTTATTATAAAAGTCAATTCAGGTAACTTGATTATGTAGTAGAGCTGACATTTATTCAATGTAGCCGCCGTCAGCCTCAAATGCCAGTGCGATGCTGGTTATGTTGGGCGAATATCCTTGCATCTTTTGACTCGTATAAACCAGCATGTTCCATCGAAGATCAGACAAGGGAGGATGGGGTCTGGTAGGTATTTATTTGCTCCCCCACTGAACAAATTAGGCACAAGGCCGATTTTTAAAGTGAGGAGTGAAGGGGAAATGGGGACCAGCTCCCCGGGGAATAGGGGAGCTGGATAATGACAATTGGTATGAAGGGTTGCCCCTACATTGACCAAGGTCTTTGCTGGTCTTTGCTTGACACTTGTTGCCCAGGCCCCGAAGGGCTTGACTTACGTCAGGTAAGTATGAGGATGGGGTCTGGTAGTCTCCCTCCTTCTGCAGCCTTGGACCCTGCTATTGGCCAGCATTTGGTTGACAACCCGTGCTGTGCCGATAGATATAAAATAGAATGGTTCGAGGTGCGACATAGAGCATACTCCAAAAAGCATTTAAAGATTTTGGAGCCTATCTCTATTGCGGTGCGGAAATCTTTTTTGTGTCGACAGAAAGAAACATCTAACGCACTGTTTCTCTTTGGGGAACTGTGAATCTTTTCTCCCGTTTTTTTCCCCCTCGTTGTGCCATTATTTTAATCGTTTTTAAACGTTAATAAACTTTATTTTAGTGCCCCCGTAATTTTTGGCACATTCAATAGTTCCCCATCAGAACTCTTTACTTTCGACATAGTATTATTATTTTTACGCTATCGATTTTCTCCTGATGAGATGATAGCTGAAATAGCTCTCGAGAGACTTCCGCCCATTATATATATATATATATATATATATATATATATATATATATATATATATATATATATATATTTCCACGGCCAGACAACATTGCAGCAAGCAAGAGCCACGAAAGCTAACCAACCGGAAGTCCAAGACTGGAGTTTCGCCTTCATTGGGGCTTATCAGTTAGACACATCCGAACTCAGGATTCAAAAGCCGAGCCTTTTGCATACGAGGCAAGCACTCTACCAACTGAGCAAACGTGCCGCACACAATAAATTCTTATCAACTATCATAGATGAAGCAAACCGCAAGGAAATTCGACAGTGGAATGCACCAAGCAAGTTGGTAGAGTGCTTGCCTCGCATGCAAGAGTCTCGGGTTTCGAATCCTGAGTTCGGATGTGTCTAACTGATGAGCCCACATGAGGGCGAAACTCGAGTCTTGGATTTCCGGTTTGTTAGCTTTCGTGGCTCTTGCTTGCTGCAATGTTGTCTGGCCGTGGAAATAATTGTATATTCTCTCACACGTTCTGATATATATATATATATATATATATATATATATATATATATATATATATATATATATATGAAGGTCAGTTCTGTTTTCCGTGATGGAAGCGTTGATTGAAAACACAACTGACTTTCATAACACGTTCGGCAAACGTATTTTCCGGCATCACAAAATAACACAGATCAACACGCGGAATCTTTACTACTGTAAACTCTTTAGTTTACTAACTGTTTTTTTTTTCTTCTCTTCAATTTAATATCATGGCAAGAAAAAACAAAAGAAAAATAATTCTGAAGATGGCGTATAGCGTCGAAATATTAATTTCAAACAAATAAATATTTGTTTATTTTCATAATATTGCGTTTAAATTTGGCTTTAATATGGTTCTCGATCGCTCTATCGGTTTAGCTAAGACAAAGAAAACTTCTCAAGCATGAAAGACGCAAGGACGACGTTCGCTGAGTTTTCTTCAAGGTTTATTTCAGAGAAAAACTTAAGAAAAGGGAGACTAATGATTAAGGTTTTACTTCTTAAACTTAGCGAAATAAGTGACGCGCAGATGGACAGGCATAGGTACTATCCAGCTTATATTATTTCTACACTATTAGGACATCTCGTGCTTTCACGAGGAAACAGAGAACGCAAAAAAAAGAAGAAATATAAATATGTATATATATATATATATATTTATATTACAGGTGGTAGCACGATCCTGAACAAATTCGTCCACGTAATCCCGAACATCTCAGACACGATCCCGAAGGATACCGTCGACTCGGCATGATACGATCCTGAACAACACCGTCAATCAATTAGAACAATTTAACTTGGGTGCAGCGTCAGAGCAGGTACCACATCTCATCCAGTTCTGTCAGTCTTTTTCAACTGGTTATTTATTTGTTTCCCCACAAAAGCAAAATGCGACACAAAGTCGTTTTTAATGTGGGAGAAAACCAGCTCCCCCAAAAGGGGGCATTCTGATAGAGTGCAAAAATAAAATCGTCTCAGCTTAGAAAGGTTTTTTTCCTTCCATTGACTAAGAACAATTTGACTTGTGTGCAGCGTCAGAGCAGACATCACACCCCGGGCCACCAGGCTTGTTCTATCAGTCTTTTTTTTAATTGTGCCTGAATGGTTGGTTGGTTGGTTTTTGTTTTACGGCACATCAACCCTTTTCGGGTTATTTAATGCCGAATCCAAAGATTTTGAAGAATTTTTTTAATAGAATATATTTGCTGTTTTCACGTCGGTTTCTATTTAACCCATAGTTGGGACCCTAACAGGTACTACTACTCCGGGTCAGAGTGGACCTGGGAGCAATTGTAATTAAATGGTGGCTCCACACTACCCAAAGCCCACAAGCTGGGGCCTCACCACTGGATATAATTTAAGGTCATATCCAGGACCTTTGCCTGAACGACTTATCAGCTTGTTTTTTTATAGCCGATGGGCGAAGCTCAATCGTTGTTGTGAGTAGAATGGATATAGCTTATTGGTAGACATTTCATTTGCAATCGAAGGTTTCAGGTTCGCTTTTAGGTACAGGTAGACCCGACTCATACACTGGCACACAATTCTTGTGCGCTTCTGCGCATGCTCGTCCCACTTCCAACGGAGAGACTGCACAGAAAACCTTAGCATTCTCTCACTTGGAAACATGACTCATTCTTTACATTCTCATATCGCTCGACGATGTTTTATCTACAGTTTGATTTGTTGACCCCTGCTTAGACTCACGTCAACATGTCTCTTGGTACAATTCTGTTTTATAGCTAGTTAATATCCTGACATGCACTAGGAGTGACCCTCATCAAAATTCACACTAGCTAAATTAATTCTTACTTACTGGCAAAGGGTCCTTACTATGTAACACAGGTCAAACACTTGCGTTGCATAAATGTAAAAGAAAGCTGACGGAACTCCTCTTCACTAAAACCGCAATTCACCACAACCACTCTCAACTTTAATATTTTCTCTGAGCTGTCTAACATCCAACTATTTGTCCTTCATAATTCGTCCTTCTTGGAGCAGATATTCACCTCCTTATCAAATTAATGCCACATGTAAAAAAAAGAATCCATCTACAAACACAAACGAGCGATAATAAATATTTTTGTAACTGCCGACTTCGTGTCATCATTCTACCAAATTGAAGGTAATATGAAATCATCTTATATGAACATTGTTCCCACTCGTCTTTATAATGAACTTTGTGTATAACTCATCTAAGTAATATGTCCCCTCTTCATCTAAGTAATGTGTCCCCCTCTCCATCTAAGTAATGAGTTGCCCCCTGCTTTTGTGATATAAGAACTGATCACCTTCCCTCAACTCTCCCCTTACGAGATATGTTATAAGAAACCCAAGACTGTAAAATGCATGAATGTCTCTTCTCTCTCCCATCTCCCCCCCCCCTCGTCAGCGCCGTCTCCCCAATATAAATGTCCTTTATGCAACAGTATAAGGCTTTTTAATGTGGAAAACTACCCCCTAAATGGCTCTTTATCATTATACCATGAAGGATTTTTGAAATAAACTTTTACGATATTTTCAAGGTTAGGTATTGTTATGATTTTTATGGATCAAATGTTTATGTGATCCTGATAATAATCTCATCACATGTTTTAAATAATGTCACCTGATAGACTGAACGAATGCGCTACCGCTTGTGTTCGTAGTTTCTTCAACTACAATAAATATAACGAAATTGATTTATTGTTATTTTTTTCGGGGGGGGGGTAATATTTTATCCGGGTCGATATTAGAGTTTAAATCTACAGAAAAATATAAATATTTGCAATTAATATCTGTTTTTTTTTCTGCAGATGAAAATGATGAATCGGACACACATGCCATCAAGAAAAGACAGGCGCAGCCAAATCAAGTGAGTAAAATAATTTGAATCGAATAATTCAAATTACCGATAGAAATTTTCAAATGACATGATGTGTAGTTTTTTGAGTCGCTTTTCAGAGAGCAGATCCCATAGCACCTGCACTATATGAGTTTTATATTGTGTACAAAAAAGAGTTTGTTATTTTTATGCGCAACGTGCATAGAATTGTAGAAATTTTTACTTACCAGAACTCGATGTGAAGCGATGGACTGAAACCACAAACAAAATGGATAGTGTTGGCTCAAAACTGTTAAGTAAGCCATGGCCAATCCAATGCAGAATCCATATCTATATATTAATACGATGGTGTGTGTGTTCTTTTGTGTGTCACGCTTACATCCGGGTCGTTTAATTGTCATGTTCTTCTATTTCTTGTCATAAATAATTTTATCACGAATTTTGATAAGTTTTGGTTTCGGTTTCGACTATAGCTGATTACACTTCACATCTATTTTTTTTTCATAAATAATTTTATCAAGAATTCTTCATAAGTTTTGGTTTCGGTTTCGATTATAGCTGAAGGAACTCAAGCTATATATATATATATATATATATATATATATATATATATATAAATATATATATATATATATATATATATATAGTAATTTATAAAATATATATGGCGATTAAGCTACACTGAATATTCCGCGTTTCATCCACTCTAGGACTCTTCATAAGCCTGAAGAGTCCTAGAGTGTATGAAACACGGAATATTCAGTATAGCTTAATCGCCATATATATTTTATAAATTACTAACTAGCTCTACCTACGTATTGAGCAATTTTGAAGTAAATACTTAAAGTTTACACATAAATCTATACTTTCGTATATTAATTTTATGTGAGTAAATTAAGTAGTTATGAAATATATATATATATATATATATATATATATATATATATATTTCATAAGTTTTTATTTCGGTTTCGATTCAAACTAATGCACTCAAGTCATACGGATATATTTTTTATTTTTGAAATCGCAACTTTATAATATATAAAAATCGATAGAACATTAACTCTATAATAATATATACGCAATCTGCAAGAATTAAAATATCATATTTAAGCGTACTTTACGACCGGGCTTTACCGGCGTTTTGCTAGCTTAGATAAATACTTTTGCAGTTTTAACAAAAGAGCTACAATAATATCAGAGCGTCTTCATTTACACTGAACATCTACAGAATGCCAACATCAATATATTACGTATGAAAGAGTCCGCTGTGGAATTTCCACAGGTCCCGCTAGTTATTATTATTATTATTATTATTATTATTATTATTATTATTATTATTATTATTATTATTATTATTTTTATTATTATTATTATTATTATTATTATTATTATTTTTATTATTATTATTATTATTATTATTATTATTTTTATTATTATTATTATTATTATTATTATTATTATTATTATTTTTATTATTATTATTATTATTATTATTATTTTTATTATTATTATTATTATTTTTATTATTATTATTATTATTTTTATTATTATTATTATTATTATTATTATTTTTATTATTATTATTATTATTATTATTTTTATTATTATTATTATTATTATTATTATTATTATTATTATTATTATTATTATTACTACTACTACTACACACCGGTTCTCATCAGATCGCCAAAGTTAAGCAACGTTGAGCCTAGCTAGTACCAGATGGGTGACCATTGGGGAATTCTAGGTGCTATATGTGCTCTCCGCTTATCTCGGCATACACTGTACATACACTTCACTTGCCGACTCAGGAGAGGTGTGTTTGGGGATTTTGTAACTCTTGCTACAACAATTTTATGCGCATGCACCCCTACGTGGGTATCCATAGTCTGTCAAAGACTGGAGGATCCTGGTATTATTGCGTAAGGGGAAAATAGTATTGATACAACGCCTTAACAAATGTTGATAGGACAGAAAAGACCGAGCTGTCGAAACTGTTCCTGTTATACAGGGTGGTCGCTAGAAAAGCGGGGAATTTGAAGGTCAGCTTAGATCACGAATAAAATGCGTGATTGCTATTTTTTGATTGGTTCTTTTTTTGTCGAATGGGTGCGCAATCTGCATATTGATTAAATGTCATGGATTACTGTGCTTGGAGATTGTTATTAACAGGGTCGCAGAACTGTCGACGTGACGTACACTCTATTGATGACTTGAAAACGTGCTTGGCAAGAGCTTGGAATGATATCCCACAAGTTACTCTTCAAAACGCCACATGAGCTTGGATTTCTAGGTTAAGACGCCGCAGTGAAGTGCACGGACGACATTCTGAGTATCTATGAGTATAATATAACATTTGTCTTTGAAAAACTTTGTAAAAATTATTCTTTGTAAAAATAAATCGTTGTTTGACAAATTTCCCGCGTTTCTAGTGATCACTCTGTATTAAGGTTGATGGGTCAGACAGAATAACTCTGTGACATATTCAGTATCCGGTATCCACCCCTCATCCCAGCCCACCCCATTTTAAGGGCCATTCGATATAGCAGGTGAATTGTTACACACTCTTTATAAATAAAGTAAGTTATCTATGATACTAAGCAATTCGTATTCAACCGATAATATTATGGCGTCATACCAACCTGCACTTAATAAATCACATGCAAAATTGTTAGCAGATCGAAAAAATCTGTAACTGCTGGATCGACTGATTTTATAGTGTTGGTTTGTTGTCCACCCATGTGGACTGGATGCGACAACATTTGCATAGGATAGGAGGGTTTGAAAGTCGACATGTTTGTTGGTTAATTAGTTTACTTCGTTTTTTTTGTTCGTTCTTTTTATGGCGGTTCTTTTTTTACTGTGGCCTTTTACTGTCGGTTTGCGTTTAGACAGTTTGTTAGTGATTGTGTATACTGAAGCAATCGTCCGTGTTAACGAAGATAAAAGGAAAATATTTTTTTTGTTATGATTACAAGAACGAGTTGTTGTAAGCAACGAGGCAATTCGTGGCAGATAATTTTACTCAGAAAATCGTGAAGAAGTCATCACACAAGGTAAGGTCTTCATTTTTCCCCCTTTCATATGAAATTCGGGTTTTAATACTTTGAGTTATGTAAACCGTCCATCCCCTCATTTTCGTGTTTACAAATTATATATACTCGCTTGTGGAAATGTGATGCGGTTCAAAATAACAATGATGGTTAGTTAATCAAAACAACTGCGTTTTACTGACAGTGTTGTGGCTTACAGCAGTGAAGAGACAGAGCGAGGCTGGGTATGTGGGTTTGTGTGTGTGTGTGTGTGTGTGTGTGTGTGTGTGTGTGTGTGTGTATGGCAAGCGACGACTACGAAGCAATGTGTCCCACGTGTTAGACTAAAGGCGTCTGTCTCTCTTCTGTTCTTTGCTGTAAATGTGCTTATAGTGACCAAATTCCCATCGTGTCTTTGTTTGATCATTGATGTAACAGGTCAAAATGTGGGTTGCTTTCTTTGTTTATATATGAAATCGAACGGATTTTGTTCCATTTGGCTTACGTTATTCCGGTCAGCAATCGGAACACGATAACCAACACTGCCCATGTCTGTGTGAATAACATCCGATATTTTCCAAAGTTATCCGATTCGACAAGCTAGCCACAATATAACATGAATAGCCAGTCTTTGAATGCTCTCCATATGTTCCATATTACATATTATATATGGAACATAATATAAATTAGTTTCTGATAAGCCCGCATATGATTGTAGTGGTGGTGATAATGGTGGTAGTGGTGGTGGACGTATCTTCTCCTACCAGCCTCGACAATTGACTATGCAGTCAAGAGTGGATGATTTTCTGACCCCTTCCTCCAGCTAATAAATAATGTTTTTTTTACAGTCACTGAAAATGCAACAAACACATAATTTTGTTGATTTGTTAGTTGCAAACAAAACAATATTGTAATAATTTTCCTTTTTAAGATGTAATAAACCACCAACCAAGGGGACTTGATTTTGGAATTTTGAAAGCTATTATATATACTTGCCATGAAAATAACGATAAAGAGATAGGTTTGTGATGTCTCTTCTGTGAGAAAAAGGTTGCAGGGAAGAGAAAAGGGCACCCCCCACTAGACTACGAAGTGTATTTTGAACTCTGTCAAGGCAGGATAAGACCTTCTATCAGGGCCTGTTCACATTCGGCGACAATACTCCATCTTTGGACGTACGTGACTTTTATATAGATAGAGAATTGCATCAGCAGTGAGATATTTAATGGAGCGGTAGAAGGATCTCACCATTTTCCCAGCAATCTTGGCAACAGATTTGACGTACGTGTTCCATTTCAGATCAGTAAAAGTCAAGCCCAGAGGCTTGTCAAAACATGGAGCCTCCCCAAGATGAGAACCATTCATTTCAGTTGATTTCAGATGGAGATTAGAATGTTGATGATGTAAATATAGAAGCTTAGTTTTAGATGCATTAAAATTAACCAGCCACCCTTTTCCCCATTGTACCACATGCTCATAATCAGAAGAGAGAGAATTTGAGTGAACTTCGTCATTTACGACCTTTGATGTGCTGCCATGGATGGTAATGTCGTCAGCATAAATATCTACGAATGATCTTAGGATGTGATTTGGGAGATCAGTGATGTAGATCAGGAAGAGAGTTGGGCCCAGGATGGACCCCTGCGGGACTCAGAATTAATGCTGTGAGCTCCTTGTTTCTGCCATCAACCACTACTCTTATGAACCTATCAGAGATAAATGATTTAATAATTGAGAAAACATTTCCAGCTATACCATAGCAGGAGATCTTGTGAAGTAAACCTTTATGCCATACCCTATCAAAGGCTTTTGATATGTCAAGAGCAATTGCCCTAGTAACGAAGCCTCCACCAAGAGATTTGCTAGTCCTATGAGAAATAATCGTTAGCACATCTGCTGTAGATCTAGCAGGACAGAAACCATATTGCATGTCACTAAGGTTATTTTTGCTGAGATGGTTGACTACTTCTCTATTTAACACAGATTCAAGTAACTTGCTCATGACATACAGAAGACTTATTGGTCTGTACTGAGAGGAAGATGACCGATCACTTGAGTTCTTAAATATAGGGCATACTAATAAGGTTTTTCAGGGTGTTGGAAAGCAATTTTCTTTAAGACAATGCTTAACCAGCTTTGTAAGTATGGGAGCTAATTTTGATTGAAACTTTTTCAACACTATAATTGGAATGTTGTCAGGGCCAGTTGATTTACTGGAATCAAGGTTTTTGATTAGCTTTGCAACATCATGCACAGATATAGTCGCATAGCGTGTTTTCTGATGCAGGAGGAAATACGGCCTTGGTAACATAGGATAGAATTAGCTGCAAAGTTCTTGGCAAAGAATTTGTCTTTGTCTGATGCTGACCAGACTATCTCAGATCCATTGATGGTCGGGATAGAGCACATGCTTCTGTTCAGGACTTTGTTTGCTATTTGCCAAAACTGGTGGGAACCAAGCCGCTGCTCAGTTACTTTGGACTTGACGGACTGAGCATACAATTCTCTCTCATTTTTAATTAAAAATTTTTTTTTTTAACATTTTCACCCCAAACAAGGCACATTGTCACTTTGTTGTAGGGGGCTACTATCAGGGACAGGCATCAGAGGTACTGTGTAGGGAGTTGGGCAGCAAGCTGTTGGTTCACGTTACACTTGAACTTCTGCATGTCAGTACAGTTGGGGAAGCAGGGACCTGGAAGGGAATTCCAAAGTCTAGCTGTTCTGGGGAAGCAACTACTGGAGTATAAAGCTCTCTTACATCTAGGGATCTCTACTGTGTAGGGGTGGGATTTAGCTGCTTGTCGGGTTTGTCGAGGGTATTTACGTCGAGGGAGCACAAGTGCTTGTAGTTCGTCAGAGCATTCACCATTAAAGTACTTGTAGAACAGGCAGAGAGATGCAACGGTTCGTCGATGGGACAGAGGCTGAAGCTTAAATGACAGTTCAGGATCTATCAGATTGGCGACTCTCTTTTGAACCTTTTTTACAGTGGTTGCTGGCAATCCTGAAAGCAGCTTTAGTCTCAGTACATCTATTACGTTGGTAGCAATGGAAAAAACGATTTCTGTACGCAATGGCAGCAGCACATTCTGGGGGAGAACCATGACTGGCTGTTAGGTTCATTTCTGGAATTTTTTTTAGGTTATGAAGCGGTCTATACCTACAATTAACCATTCCGTCAGGTCTGACACTATAGAGAGCACATTCTTTTTAAATATGGAATGCAGATAGGTCTGATATACATGATGAACGGAAGCTATCCCAGTCAGCCATAGAGTATCGATATACTGTACAATAGAAAGGTACGCCTGGGGACTTATTACATTTCATTTTTGTTAACTGATACAACTTAGTGGTCGGAAGATCCCAGTGGAGACAGAACAGAAGATGAACATAGCTCAGGGCAAGTTGTGAGAAAAAGATCTAGGAGACTTGCGTACTGGCCGTCAGTGTCGGGCACGCGCGTAGGTTTGTGGACAATCTGAGTGAGGTCATAAGCAATGGAGAAATCGTGACAGAACCTCCCCTCATCGTCGGTTTTGTTTGAGTCGGTTAACCATTCCACATTGTGAACATTGAAGTCTCCACAGACGTGAATGTTTGCTGAAGGATACGTAGACAGGAGGTGGTCGATTTTCTCAGATATTTTTTTAAAGATAGTAACCCCACTGTTATGGGGGCGATAGAGTGCAAATATGAACGCAGTAGTGTGGGCAAGTGCAACGCGGAAGCACATATAGGGTAAATTTGGATCTTCTCTGGAGATGTCCCTGCTACGTGGAAAGTCGTCTCTAATGTAGGCACATATTCCATGCCCATGGCGATTTTGGGGTTTGGATTTAGAGATTAAGTTAAAGTATCCTTTAATTACGAACTCATCGCGGGAAGTAGTCGGTCCAATAGGTGTGTCAGAATGTGAATGTTAGTCGAAGAATGAACAAACAGGATGTGGTCAATTTTCTCAGATGTGCTCTTAAAGATAGTAACTCTGCTGTTGGGGGGGGGCGATAGAGTGGAAATATAAATGCAGTGGTGTGAGCAAGTGCAACCCGAAAGCACATATATGGTAAATTAGGGTCTTCTCTGGTGAAGTTCCTACCACTTGGAAACCCATCTTTAATGTAGGCACATATTCCATGCCCATGGCGATCTTGGGGGTCAGATTTTGAAGTTAAGTTAGAGTATCCTTTAATTACAAACTCATCTAGGGAAATAGTCGGTCCAATGCCAGTTTCGCTTAGGAATAATAGGTCTGGTCTAGTCTCCTGTAATTGGGTTTCAACTTCTGGAAAGTTGGAACATAGACCCCTGATGCTGAAGAAGGAGACATGGCAGTGGGGGTTTACATTGGAAGTTGGAGATCTGGGTTTATTCGTGTATTTTTTCTGAAACTTTTCACGATGGAGTTTTGGGATTTGTGGAACGTCAACAAATTTGGTTAGAACAGGGCAGAAAGGGAAAGTAAGAGAGAAAAAGAAACGAAGAAATATTTATTTATTTTTTTGGTGGTACATGATAAGGTACAGCAAAAACAATTACCCACTAATACAGCATCGAGAAGTCCCACCAGAAGCTACTGCATAGTCCAGAATCCGTTCACCAAATGGTAATACAGCAGTTCTAGTACTTTGCATCTACTGATAGGACAGCCTCCTGAGTGGTTAATTCAAGGTTCGGATCCCTGAATATAAAGTGGATAACGCCAGCCCAGATAAAACGTTAACCAGCACCCTTATTAGTGATATGACCACAAGAATAGACATAGAAACAGAATTTCACGTAAAAATACGGCCGATCTAGAATACAGCTTTTTCTTCTCCCTTTGTCAGAAAAATCACTCGTTCTAAATGAAGACTGAGGGACAAATTAGGAGAAACAAGTTACAGGAGCTGCCGATAACGCATCCACAGTGCATTGTTTACTCTCCGTATATATATATATATATATATATATATATATATATATATATATATATATATATATATATATATATATGTATGTATGCATATATACATATGTATGCATATATATATATATGTATATGTACATATATATATGTATGCATATATATATGTATGCATATATATATGTATGCATATATATATGTATATGTACATACATATATATATGTACATATATATATGTACATATATATATATATATGTATGCATATATATATATGTATGCATATATATATATGTATGCATATATATATGTATATGTACACATATATATATATATATATATATATATATATATATATATACACTGATTATATATATAAAATATATATAATCAGTAAAAAAATGAATAAGAGAAAAGTGATTGAAACAATAAAAACCATATATTTTAATGAAAATTCCTCAAAATAACTTATTTTTTAAAATAATGGGATTTCATTTACACAAAATGATGAATACCATATTTGAACAAAAACTTGTTCGTTCAACATTCTATGACACGATTCCACGCAATGATTTCCAGATTTATTCTCATAAAAAGAACTTATTGACAAAAGTTATTTTCATTCTATCTGATACCGTAGACAACATCAGCCATTTTGTTTATTTTTCCGCCCTTTTTTGTCTGACAGAGCAGACGACAATTTTTTTTTTTTTTTTTACAACAGTGATCACCACTTATCAAGGCCCGGAAGCCACTCAGGGATAAAGGTTATTGCAAGTACATTACGTTAGTGTGGAGATTTGATGAAGTGTTTACTTAAGGGGGCGGTTCATTAGGAATTTGTTAACGTTGGACTTGAAGACATCCAAGTTGTAGTCCGGAGGGAAGCAGGCAGACGGAACAGAGTTCCACAGGCGTGCAGTTCTAAGAAAGAAGCTTTGTTCATGGAATCCGCGTTTTGATTTAGCCACAGATATAGAGTGGGGGAAATTTTTCACAGTGGATTCAGCTAGACGGGTGTTTTTTGTGAAAGATTGGCGAGGGGGGACGAGAGATTGGAGTTCAGACGAGCACCTGCCATGGAAAAAACGATAAAACAAGGCTAGGCTCGCAACGTCTCTTCTGTGGGAGAGAGGTTGCAGGGTAGAGAAAAGGGCATCCCCCACTAAGCCACGAAGTCTATTTTGTACTCTGTCAAGGCAGGATAGGTTGTTTTTAGCAGCTCCTGCCCATATATGGCAACGGTATTCCATCCTTGGACGTACTTGGCTTTTATATAGATAAAGAATTGCATCAGTAGTGAGATATCTTCTGGAGCGGTAGAAGGATCCCACCATCTTTCCAGCGACCTTGGCAACAGACTTGATGTATGTGTTCCATTTCAGATCAGGAGTAAAGGTCAAACCCAGAAGCTTGTCAAAACATGGAGCCCCAGCCAGACGAGAGCCATCCATTGTGAATCGTCTATACTTAGGAAATTTTTTTTTTTTTTTTTTACTTGGGGGTCACTGCGTATGAAGACCAGTTTAGTATAAGGGTTGAGAAGTGTTAGATGGTGAGAAAACACTGTGATGATCAGTACTGATGGAATTTTGGTAGGGTTTAAATATTGAAGAGGACGACTCAACAAGAACTTATTTACATTAGACTTGAAAACGACCACGTTATAGTCAGCTGGAAAGAAGTCCTATATTATTGTGTTCCCTAGGTGAACAGTTCTAGGAAAGAAACCCTGCTCATGCAATTTTTTTCTTTAGATACAGATAGAGAGTGAGGGCATCTCAAACAACAGTTGAATAAAAACATTTTTTTTTACTATTGGTTCAGCTTTTATCAAGGCCAGGAGCCAATTGAGGATAAGGGTTACCGAGATGAGATGACTGTCAGCAAAAAAAAAATGGGGAGCCATCGTTAGGGTTGGGGTTAAGATTCAAGTTTTGTTACTTATGGGTAAGTTTATGACGTGCATTTGTTTACATTGGATTTGAAGACGACTATGTTGCAGGGAAGCAGTCCAGTCATGCACTGATGTGTTCTACGGTAAAATTCTTGCAAAAAAAAGTTTTATCGATAGAAATTTCATAAAGCAGATAAAAAGAGAAAGAAAAGTCTTTTTTGTGGTAGGAAGGCGAGTTCTTGCTTTGAATATCTTGCAAGGAGAAATCAGAGATTGAAGCTCAGTCGAGCAACTTCCATGTAAATAACAATGGAGTAGAGAAAGAGATTGTAGAAAAGGGATCATCTCCAATTCAATCTAATAAATTTAGCAAAAAAATGAAACGAGCATGCTTCAGTTGCCATGTAGCGAAAAGCCAAAGATGGGAGCTCGGTCGAGCACCTTCCGTAGAAATAATAAGCGAATAGAAAGAGACTAGCAACGTCTTGTTTGCAAGAAAAGGTAATAAAGAGAAAAGATCACTTGTTTTCAAGTCGGTTTTGTAGTCAGTCAAGGCAAGAAAAATATTCTGTGCGGTTCTTCCCCAGATTTTGTTCGAATGGTTAACTATTTGAACCCTACTGACCCCTTGTTTACAATACATCCTGTTTACATTTGAATCTTCCTGTGAACACAATTTAAACAAAGGATTACTAAGCTTGAATCCGGCTGGACCCTTGTCTACGATTTATCTTGTTCACATTTAAGTCACCCTACCAACACACTTTAATCAAAGAGTCCGTAAATCTCCTATTCCGTCTTTTTTTTTTTTTTACATAGGAATCACCACTTATCAAGGTCCAGAGGCCACTCGAGGATAAGGGTTGATGGGTGTACAGTAGTCAATGGGATAATATCGTTAGTAGTGGAAATTTGGTAAATTGGATTACTTAAGCGAACAGTTCATCAAGAACTTGTTTATGTTGGACTTGAAGACGATCAAATTGTAATCAGCTGGAAAGCAGGTAAACGGAAGAGAGTTCCATAAGCGTGCAGTTCTAAGAAAGAAGTTGGTATGGTTTTTACCTTACTCCGTCTCTGTCATCTGTTTTCATGCTTCCACCAAAATCACACCTAATCATGCCATTTCTAAAATTTGTATTGCATCATCTTCCCATCCTTACTCCCAAATATCGTATCATCCTTTCATCAAAGTTTAACCGTAACTGAATCACTTGACCATACATCATATTCGGCGTCTAATGCATACCATTTGGTCTTAATGGACAGATGCCAGCGTCTGTTGACAGGGAGAGGCTGACCAAGCACCATGTCCGGATACGGGCCAGGGTCGAGCCGCAGAACAGCTATTGGCCAAACAGACACACACAGGTCGGACATTCTTTCATTTTTTATTGCTTGCTTATTGTTAAATAAATAAAATCGTTTCTTTTCTTAAAGAAACTCCGAAAATCGTAACTATTCGTAACTATTCGTAATTATTCGTAATTATTCGTAATTATTCGGACTACTGTTCTCATCTTTAATGTTAATCTCACAACATTTCGGCCGATGTAACACCCGACCCTCACCTAATATGAATAAAACTCAAGATAAGAACAGCAGTCCGAATAATCCGAATAGTTTAAAATCAATCTAAAAAATTGACTAACAAATCATCAGAAAAATTGTATTATTCTGATAACCATTCTATTTTTTAGCGTTATTTGCACAACGTTTCGGCCGATGTAACCTCCTACCTATATGTACTGATTTCTTCTGTGGAAAGTAACTTATCGGTTAACCAACTATCTTCCCGAATCATTAGCACGTTCAATGTAGCGTCATTGTATATATATATATATATATATATATATATATATATATATATATATATATATATATATATATATATATATAATCTTGGAAGTTTTTAAACTTTAAAACTATACAAAAAAAATTATTTTATCATTCGTTAAAAAACCATTCAGTCAGTACGTCATTCAATCACCTGCAATCACTGCATCAACTTGCTCTCTCGAATTCACTATAGTACCAGTAATAATTTATTTTTTAAGGGATCATCAGTTGTTTACCATGAAACACTGTTTCGGGGATTTAACACACACACACACACGCATATATATATATATATATATATATATATATATATATATATATATATATATATATGTGTGTGTGTGTGTGTGTGTGTGTGTGTGTGTGTACTTTTTTATGGTTTTCTTGTAAATATTCCAAGAGTAATGTTTTTTTCCAGTTATAGCAGGATAGACAATAATATATGTAAATAGTACAATACTGAATATACTACATTTGTCTGATGCTCAATGATATTCAGAGAATATATATATATATATATATATATATATATATATATATATATATATATATATATATATATATATATATATATATTACGAAAACAGCCCCTTAAGTCCGTATTAATGAATTCGATATAACCCGAAGAAAAAATAATTTCTCGCATACTATTCAGGAAACTAAAAATTCAATTGGATTCCTATTTCAGTCACCTAAATTATTTAGGGTGAAATGAGTTTAGGAATTTATAGCCAAACCTAAATATTTTTTTTTTTTTGCTTAAAAAAAAAATAGCATTAATACAGGAAGTTATGTAAAATTTGCATAGAATGCTGTTTTACGGTTGTTGTAAAAATGGAACGGAATTTGAATTTCGTTCCCTTTTTAATTCGGTACATTTTTACATTACGTCCAACTTATCGTTCACATTCGACACGTCAACTTTTATAGCTTTTCGGGTATGCAGGCAAGGTTAGGGGTGTCTATTCCGAAAGCCGTTCTTAACATGGATAGATTGGTAGATGTGTCAGAAATTTTATGAAAAATAGTAAATAATTCCACCCCGTCTTTCCAAGCTTATAACTCCTCGAAAAATGTAACTCAAGCCCTAATTTTTTTTCAATTAAAGGAGCAAGGAACAAGGTTTCATTAAAAAAAAACAAACAAACAAAAAAAAAAAACAAACAACGTGTTTTTTTTTTTAAAGGTTTTAAACTTCGGACTTTACAGGTACATTTCTAAAAAACACTACTTTTTTGTTTTAAATTTGAATATATTATTCATTGACCTTTTCTCTTCAATTTGTGATATATAAAACTTTGGTGAGTAAATTATTTACTTTTTAATAGACATTTCAAAATGGGAGGCGTGAATTATTCGACCCCCTGTCTTTCCAAGCTTATAACTACTCGAAAAATGTAATTCAAGCCCTATTTTTTTTCAATTAAAGCAGCAAGGACCAAGGTTTCATAAAAAACAAAAAACAAAAGGAAAAACAAACAACGTTGTTTAAAAAAATGGTTTTAAACTTCGAACATTACATGTAAATTTCTAAAAAATACTACTCTTTTTTTGTTTTAAATTTGAATTTTATTGATCTTTTCTCTTCAATTTGTGATATATAAAACTTTGGTGAGTAAATTAATTATTTACTTTTTAATAGACACTTGAAAATGGGGGGGGGCGTGAATTAAAAAAACGTTTGTCTAAAATATTATATTCAGTTTATTGGAAAGAGCATAAAATTTCACATTGACCCTGAAAATATCGTAAAAATAGAATCAATAGAAAAATTTTGATAGATTTTTAAAGTTTTAAAATTTAAAAATATTGAGTTCGTAAAATTTATTACTGTTTAAAAAAAAAAAAAATATTTCTATTACTTTTAAAACAACTTTAATAGTTTATTTTGGAAGTATAATCCATAAAGAAAATAAACAACCCACTTTTAAAAGAGAAATTACGAGTTTTTTTTATATTTTATTCGCAGTTTCGTGATAGGGGTGTCAAAAATTCCTACAAGAATTCTGATACATCTACTAGATTGGAGTGTTTATTCATTGTAAACGTACCCAACAACCTATAAATGTCGACATTTCCAATGTGAATGGTAAGATGGACTTATGTAAAAAAATAACAAAAAGATATACCAAACTGACTTTTTCGTTTAAAGATGGAATTATTTCCCTTTCGTTATTAACTTTTTTTTTTTTTATATTTTTTGTTTTATATACATAAAGTACAATTGTTGAATGTTACTGTTTTGATTATATTCGTTTGGGGGGCACAATTAAAAATTAAGAAAGATTAAAACGAAGCGAAATTTAAGTTTCCGTTCCATTTTACAACAACCGTAAAACAGCGCATACTCAGCAAGTTTTATCGTAATTTATAAGCATAATATTGAAACACTAAATTAACATTTTATTTATTTTTTTGCATAATTAATGATGGAAGTATTTTTCTGTTTATTTTCTGAACATCTGTTAAAAAAAATAATTTGTACATTCTCTTGAAAAAAGAATCAAACTTTTCTCTACTTTCACATAACTATTTACAGTGTTCATGTAAAGCATTCATCTGTTCTTTTTATCTAAAAATTCCTTTTCAAAGAGAAACGTTTACTGCCAAATTTCTTTTTAAAAAAGTGAAAGTTTTCCTGAAAAAAAACTTTCACCTAACAATTTATGGTAAAAAATTAATCTTTGTTTTGGGGAAAAAATAACAACTTTCATTGATTAAAATAATAATAAAAGTAAATATATTGTCTCGAAATATTTTTATGAATTTAAACATAATTTTCAAACAAAATAAATGTCTGTTTATTTTGTAATAATGCATTGTTTTTGGTTTCAAATGTATACAATACGTATTTATTTTATTCAAACTCAACCAGCGCTTCTAAGGAACATAAAAAATCTTAACATATTAAAACACAATGTTTACATTTCACAAACAGTCAAAATCATACTTCTTATGTCGAGGGTGTACTCTCGTTGTTAGTAAGGTCTCCATCTTTTTATTTATTTTCCCCTTCAGCCGTACTTTCGTGTTTATAATTATTCCTTTTATTCATTTGATTTAATATAATTTACCTCCTTAAATTTATTTTCTCCATTTACTAATTAATACATATTCTTTGCAATTTAAATTATTATTATTATTATTATTTGAACTAAAATATCATTACAATGTGTTTCCACTTGTTTATCTGAAACAGGCGTACTTTCGTATTTATAATAATTCATTTCATTCATCGTATTAAATTTACCCCGTAAAATTTATTTCCTCCATTTATTCCTTGTTGTATATTTTTATCAATTTAAGGTACTATGTATTAAAACTACAATATCTTTGGAATATATTTGTTTATGTGTCACAGTATGGAAATAAAAAACAAATAAAAAAAACAATGTTTACATGTGTTTTTGATATAGAATAACATAAGAATACTTTGATAAGTATGTTTTTACTTAAATAGGGATGGTATAATAAAATTGTGTGGTCTGCGTTCGCGCATGGCCTCCATAGAATGGAAATAGGCACAAACTTTAATAAAGACTTTTCATATCTATCTGCATAAGTATACTTTGATAATTATGTTTCAGTTTTAAGAAATATGGTATAATAAAATTATGGGGTGTTCGTTCGCGCCTGACCTCCATAGAATGGGAATATGTCACAAAGTTTAACAAGGTTTTTTTAATATAGATCCACAGAATATTGTGATATGTGTTTCAGTGTGAAATACAGGAATAGTATAATAAATTATGGGGTTTATCTATTTTATCTATTTTATTTTTACTTACATCATATTTTGCTTTGGTTTTGATACACCCAAATTCAACCAAAATTTACAACCCTTCCTTTTCATAACCTATCATACTTTAATAAATCAGAGTCCATTTTCTGTGGGCTGTTTTTCAACCCAGTCAACGACGAGTACTTTTGCTAGTACACACACACACACACACACACACACACACACACACACACACACACACACACACACATATATATATATGCACACACAATATGTATTAGATTGAGGGTTACGTCCGAAATTTTGTACAACTTCCTGAATTCGATAGCAAGATTCCCTAGTTCGACTAAATGCACCTGAAGAAGGTCGGAGGTTACATCGACCGAAATGTGAGAATAACACTCAAAATGAGAATAGTAGTCGGAATAATTCAAGACTAAAAACATTATCAATCCTTATCTAAAAAATTCAGAAATCAAAATTGTTGTTTTAATAAGCATGGTAATTCATATTTTGCAATTTATTTAATGCTGGTACAGCTTGAGACTCTGCATCTTCCGGCAGTTTATGTAAACAACAGGAAGATAACACTCTCAGGCAACCAGATTGCAGTAAATGAAATTTTCAATGATGAAAACAGAAAATGGTAAAAGTCATTACGATTAAATTGATTAACGCGTTAATGAATTTCAGACGATTTAATGTAAAATAAAAAGTAAAAAAATGTATAAAAACTGTTTTACTTTTTCACGCTGATCCTAAAAAAATATATATAAAATTGTGGTAGATAATAGCTGGATAGAAGCAGTTATCTATCTATCTATCTATCTATCTATCTATCTATCTATCTATATATATATATATATATATATATATATATATATATATATATAGCGATTAGAGGACAATAGAAATTTAAATGGTGACATGTTTTGACATGTATCAAACTTTGTGACCGATCAGTTTGCACTGGAAGTATCCAAACGGGGACCGGACGTGACGTGTGAGATGCTGCGGTTTGAGTGAGCCGAGTTAAGTTCTGGAGTTTGATTTGAGACGCCGAACAAGCAAGATGGGTTAAGAAGGTCTCCTCATGGCGGAGATGACGGTCCCAAATAGAGAACCTATAAGCTCGGGCATCTCGTCAGATGCTCGAGGAGCAAATAAAATATATATTGAAAGCATTCATTCTTCTTGGGTCCCTATCTCGAAGGGTTTCCTTCAGCAGTAGAAAAACGTATGTCGTCATGTGTATATGTTAACACGCAAGCACGCACACACTAAAACTAGACGAGTCACGGGACGTTAAGATAGGTATTTAGGTACGAGGTCAACAGTTATACAACCACAACGTACAGACGTATTTTTTTTATTTAGATAACAATACAACAATTGCTTTTATCACGTTATCCTCGAGGCCTTAAAAATGTAAATAAAAATACTTTTCTTTTTCACTCTAAAACTTACCCACCCCACCCCAATTACACACCAAGAAACCTTTTGGCCTTCGGGACAAGATCAAAGTGTAGTATCTGTTCCGGCATATACTGCAAGCTATGACTAGCAAAGACCAGATGTGGGGGCAACCCCACATGCCTGACCTTTAACCAGCTCCCATTTCCCACCTCTCGGGAGCTGGTCCCCTTTTCCCTTCCCCCTCCCTTCACTCCTCACATTAAAAATTGGCCTTGTGCCTAATTTGCTCGGTGGGGGAGCAAATAAATACCATCTGTTCTGCAGATGTTGCTCTTCAATTTCTTGTTCTCTGTCAGTGGAGGAGAAATCCTTCACGACTGAGACAATTTTTATTTTTGTTCCTTTTCTCCACGTTAAAAAACGACCTTGGTGCCTAACTCTGTCCCGTGGGGAGGCATTGTAAATAGGAACCCTATTCCTAGCCCCAATCCTAACCCTAGTAAACCTGGTTCAAACGCTATACGAGTACAAAATGAAAAAAAAAAAAAAAAATTGACTTTATTGCAAAACGAAATCACGATAATCTTACTTACAAAAAATATCATTTATTTCTTAAAAAGCAGCAGTTGTTTCATTATACCCCCCCCACAATTAAATATTATTTAATAATTATTCAGAACAATAACGAAAATTAAAAAATTGAATTTCAACTAAAAACTAATATCTACTTAATTGTTGTGTCGAAATTAGTAACCTATTACTACATTGTTACATTTACTTTTACGACCTCACGATGCATTGATCTGCCATTATAATTTTTTGGAATGTAGCTTAAACAAGGGAAGTAACTCATAGTTTGGAATCTGTTTATTATTTTAGTATAACTTACAATTTATCTTGAAAAATATTTTCATCGATAATTAATTCTCTACTTTATCGTTTTTTGTAACTTTTGGATATGTTACTAATTTCGACATGGTGTGTTTGCCATTTCTCCGATGGCAAACCCATCTACATATTAATAGGATAGCGTGTGTGTCATTTATTTTGCATGTCACGTTTACATCCGAGTGACTGTCGTTTAATTGTTATGGACCTCCATTTCTTGTAAAAAATAATTTTAACAAGAATTCTTCATAAGTTTTGGTTTCGGTTTCGATTATAGCTGATGGCACTCGAGTCATCTATTTTTTTATGAATAATTTTATCAAAAATTCTACATAAGTTTTAGTTTCTGTTTCGATTACAGCTGAAAGAACTCAAGTTTATATATATATATATATATATATATATATATATATATATATATATATATATAATATATATATATATATATATATATATATATAATATATATATATATATATATATATATATATATATATATATATATCCATACTTTTTTCTTCATAAGTTTTGGTTTTGGTTTCGATTACAGCTGAAGGAACTCAAATTATATATATATATATATATATATATATATATATATATATATATATTTACCAGTGGTGAAAAAACGGACTAGAGTGCTCAATGTGTAGTCAGAGCAGTATATAGGAAATTCTATGAATTCTGACGATGCTAGTTGGATTTTTCCTCTTTGAGGATTTTCCTCTAGCTGAAACAATTTGTAAACTCATTTTGGACTCACAGTAATAAATTTCCTATATATATATAT
>NC_136515.1:4896684-4911684 GCF_053919585.1 Euprymna scolopes | reverse complement strand
GTTTGAAGTCCCGCCCGGCCCTTGCGGGGGCTGGGCATGTATTTCAAAGACCATATGTGGGGGAAACCCCACATATAAGACCATTGCCCTTGTGGCAATCAGTTATTGGTCAATGTAGGGGAAACCCTTCATACCAATTGTCACTATCCAGCTCCCCTACTCCCCGGGGAGTTGGTCCCCATTTCCCCTTCACTCCTCACTTTAAAAATCAGCCTTGTGCCTAATTTGCTCAGTGGGGGAGCAAATAAATACAACAAAGTACATATGTTAGTGGCGTGGAAAGGCCACAGGGGAGACAACCGGAGCAGCAAAATCGAAGCTGCCCTGCAGGACAACATATATATATATATAAAATGTAGGCGAATTGGATATATTGTATTGGTTTAAAAATATAGGTTCTTTTTAACTAATTATCATCAAATTTTAACCATAAAAGAGTATTATTATCTTCAAAAAGCCTGCAAATTTTCAAGTAGAATCAAAGATATGAACAGATATTTATGGCTAGGTTTCCTTCATCTGTCTTAGATTTTACGCACTTTTTTTCTTATGTTAAAATTTATATGCTAATAAAAATGTAGCAGAATAGATCTTATTATATATATATATATATATATATATATATATATATATATATATATATATATATATATGGGATATCTTGATTAGCATATAAATATATATATATATATATATATATATATATATATGCTAATGTATATATTTATATGCTAATCAACATGTCGCTTATATATATATATATATATATATATATGCAAAAATATATATATATATGCAAAAATATATATTTATATGCTAATCAAGATATCCCATATATATATATATATACATATATATATATATATATATATATATATATATATATATACACGACATGCTGATTAATATATATATATATATATATATATATATATATATATATTAATCAGCATGTCGTATATATATATATATATATATATATATATATATATGCTAGTCAGCATATCGCATATATATATATATGTATATATGCTAATATATATATTTATATTCTATCGAAGATATATATATATATGCTAATCAACATGTCACATATATATATATGCTAATATATATATATATATATATATATGCTAATCAACATATCGCTACATATATATATATATATATATATATATATATATATATATATATATATATATTACTATAATAATTAAATACCTAGAGACACTAGTGTTTCATCCTTTCGGCAATCATCAGTGCAGGGTGTCATGATTAATACCAGACGAACGATTCGAACCCCGCAACTCGAGACATCTCTGGCTCGATTAGCGAAGACCTAACCAATTCGGCTACCATTAACCGCGTGAAATAACGTTGAATTTAAACATTTTTAATTTTAAATGTTCATTTACGTCAATCAGAGAGTGATCTAATCGTTATACGATGATCTATGCATAAGAGCTGAATTGACCGACTTTTATTCAACTGAATGTGCTCAACGATAAGAAACGAATTTCTTAAAGGGACTGTCATAATATATATATATATATATATATATATATATATATATATATATATATATATATATATATATATATATATATATGAGCAAACAGTTAATAAAACATGTTAAAAAACACTTTGAAAAAGAGTTAAAACCATATTTAATCTGAAAAGGACACACTAGATAAGTGGATAGTCCTTAATCCGCGGAGTTTCGAAGAAATACTTTCCTTCTCATCAGAGGGTAGGAATTAGCAAAATGCGGGATCGGATTTTGCATACAAAAGTATTTGATGAAACAACAAGTAAGTCAAAGATCTTATATATATATATATATATATATATATATATATATATATATATATATATATATATATATATATATATATTTCCCCCGAAAAACTGCATTCTTTCTTTTTTTATTTACATTTTTTATTCAAAGCTTCTTTAGACTATATATATATATATATATATATATATATATATATATATATATATATATATATTTTATTTTTAAAATGTAATTATCCGCTAACACGTGTTTCGTCGTCTACGACTCATCACAGTAGCTGAATATAGCTAGATTCAGCCACTCTTATGAGTCGTAGACGACGAAACACGTGTCAATGGATAATTACATTTTAAAAATAATGTATATACCTCTCCCCATATGGGGGTACCAAATTGGTTAAAGGGTAAATTATTCCCAACTCGCATTTAGGTAAAAATGCCCTTTCGTAAATAATTGAATTCATTCAAAACATATCGCTAAAACCAAAACCAACAACATTTATATATATATATATATATATATATATATATATATATATATATAATATATATATATATATATATATATATATATATATATATATATATATATATATATATATATATATACCATACTTTGGGGTAATTGTGCTAAATCCGGGGATAATGCGTCAACTAAAAATAAGTGCTCTTTATATGCGTGGTTGTCAAGAGCATTTTTTAGCTAGTTGGCGAATTTACTCCGGACTTAGCGCAATTACCCCAAAGTAAGGCATATACACACACACACACACACACACACACACACACACACACACACACACACACACACACACTCTCACGCGCACACAAACACGCGCACGCGCACACAAACACGCGCGCGCACGCACGCACACACACACACATATATATATATAGAGAGAGAGAGAGAGGGGGAGACCTCGTTTATATTGCTCAGAAGTCTTTCTAAACAGAGCAAAATAAATAATTTATATGTGTAAATACTTCAGATGTTTGACAGCAATATTGAATAGTGGGATCTTGAAATGACGTATGAACAACAACAACAACAAACAAACAAACAAACAAACAAACAAGGGAATGCAGCAATTGAATCTTCGTATGTTTATTTAAAAAAAAAAGATCTTTCACATACAGGATGGCACAATAAAATTATCGTCTTAGAAAAAGCGACGTGGTTCCATTTCCGCTTGATGAAAAGTGGTTTCCTTTTTTTTTTTTTGTTGCAGACCATCTACTAATTGGCCAGTTGTGTACAAATCCCAAGAGTGATAAGAACCTTCTATCATGTCTGAAAGTGACACAATGTCCAATGAGCGAGATCGGAGATGCGTCGCTGTATATCTTATGCTCTCTACCGATCCGAGTTATGACAACAGGACCATTGCCAGCATCCTCAAAACACATTGCTAGATTGCCACGAATAACAGAGATGTGCTCAGGGTGACGAAAACAGTTTCCGGCCACGGTTATGGTCTTTGGTGTTGTTTTAAGTGATGGCCACCTCAATCCACCTCACTTCTTTGAAGTCGGCTTGAAAATAAACACCAAAGTGTACCTGGATGTGCTGAAGAGTGTGGTGATCCCCTGGTGCAATCAGGTGGCCACTGGGTGGGGCAGCAGGACTCTGTGCCGGCCCACAAGTCCAAAGAGACCCTGGCTTGACGTCAGAAGGAATGTTACAACTTTGTACCCTTCTCTCACTGCCCCCTCCTCCTTAGACCTGGCCCACTGGACTACTTCGTTTGATCATATGTCGAGAACATCACCAACATGACCTCCCACAACACCAAAGCCAGCCTGATCGCCGTCATCCGCCGAGTATTTATTTTCTTTATTTCTTTCTGCTTTTATTTCGTTCATTCTTTATCGCTTTCTTGGTCCTGCATATGACCTTAAACTATATCCGATGGTGAGGCCCCAGCTTGCGGGCTTTGGGGAGTGTGGAGCCACCCTTTAATTGCCATTGCTCCCAGGTCCACTCTGACTCGGAGTGGTAGTACCTGTTAGGGTTCCAACTATGGGTTAAATAGAAACTGACTTGAAAAAACCCCCCAAATATATTCTATTAATAATTTTTTCACTGGATTCGGCATTAAATAACCTGAAAAGGGTTGATATGCCGTAAAACAACCAACCAATCAATTTATCGCTTTCTTCTGATCTTTTTTCTTTTTCTTTCTTTCTTTTTCGCTTCCTCATTCTCGTCTTCTTTTCTTCACCTCTTCCTTTTCTCCTTTTCCTTCTTCATCCTCAGCTTTTCTTTCGATCTTTCTTTCTTTCTTTCTTTTTTACTTTTTTTTCTTTCTTTCTTTCTTCGTTCTTTTTTAGAATTTTCTTTCTTTTTTCTATATTCCTTTCTTGCTTTCTTTTTCTTTTTCTTTCATCCTTTTTCTTTCTTTCTTTCTTTCTTTCTTTTTTTCTTTCTTTTTTTCTTTCTTTCTTTCTTTCTTTCTTTGCTCTAGTGTCCCTAAATTCCTTAATTAAAGTTTTACATTAACTTTTGTATTCCCTCCACCTCTCTTTTTCTTCTTTTTTTTTTCCAATTCCTTTTTTTTTCTTTCTCATTTCGTTTTCTATTTTATCTTGTTTGATTCAGCACATGTCATCAAACCAATTCCCCCGCACCCCCCCCCTAAAAAAAAAAAAAAAATTTACAAAAAACAAAAAACAAAACGTGGTCGTTAAAAAGCATTAGGCCTTTTGACGGATAATTTACTTTTTCCTTTGGCGTGTTCACCAGATCAAAACAAAAATAATGGCCGAGTTAAGCCAAAACAAGATGCAAGCGTTCATCCTGCGTATGTAGGTCTACATATTTGTATATACATGATGCACTCCTGAACTAATTAACCGATCATTTTGAATTTTGAAACACAGCTGAAAATTTGTAAAACACACACACAGAAAAAAATAACCTAACAAGGTGCCATTCACTCTAGGCGGGTTGAACTGACTTGCTTCCATGGAAGAGGTTCATAGGGATACTAGTCAGAGGAAATGACTACGTTAGAGTTTTACTCTTCTTGCAGGAAGATGTCAAGGTGTTCCTGCATACAGCGCCTAGTACTTCCAAATAGTCACTCATCTCTTACTGACCGGACTCACTGTTGCTTAATTTCGGTGATCTAACGAGGGCCGGTGTGTCAACATGATAAAGCTGTATATGATCCAAAATGTGGACTATATTTATTGTGTTATATAATGTATTTTTAAGGAGGTCTGTTGTTTGTTTCTTTAACTATTTAGGTGTGTCTTCGTTCTCTAAATGTGTATTTAACTTCTTTATGTAACCTTCTTTACGGTATTATTTATCAAGCCGTGACCGTCTAGTTAATGTCTATTTTAACGGCGTGCTCGTCTAGACATACTTGTCTTCTGCCAGTACCTTCTTCTGGGGGGGATTCGTCGGTTATTTTGATGGAACTGGTTCTGTTACAATCGAAGACGCATGCAAGACATGGGCACAAGACGAATGTTTGTTTTATATATTCTTTTATTCACCCCCCAGGCATTTCGTCACAGCAGAAACTGGAGTGAATGGCGATCCTATGCTTGAACCCAACTCAACTAAAGTTAACTCAGTTGTTTAAACCAGAACCCCTGACACGTCAGGTCTGGTCCCCATTTGCATAACTTTTCCGGTGCAACTTGATCGGTCACAGAGTTTGATTCATGTCGCAGCACGATTCTTTGACCCTTCTGCATCTGGAATGCTCGCTCCTTGTCGTTTCCTACGATTCAACTAATTCCGGGTTATACTATATATATATATTATATATATACACAGAGAAAGAGAGAGAGAGAGAGAGAGAGAGAGAGAGAGAGAGAGAGGGGGGGGGAGAGAGAGAAAGATAAATAGATACCGAATAATGCTTTCTAGCCGGCGTTGCCCGGCGATTACATAACAAGTTTAATTTTGTTTTATGCAAAAGGCGGTAAAATATGTATGGAAGCAGTCCATAAGAATTTAGATATCTCCGATATTTGTGAAATTTTAACAATTTGTATTAGACCTTTATTAATAAATATTACCCAAATTTCAGTTGGGGTCATTTCAAACGGTTTTAATAGGCATAATATGGGCACAACCTTTAATTTCAGAATCCAAGCCTATCAGATTTGTATTGAATTTAATCCATAGACATGAAAAACCAATTAAGCCTTCCTTAAATTTCCTTAAAATTCCTTAAATTTGAATTTTTTTCTCAAGGCACCTTAATCCTAAGCCTTAAAGTTTAGACATTTTCTAGAATCAGAATACTGTAATGTATTTAATCCAAAGCAGAATAAGGTTTCTAAACCGTAGGTTTAGTATTATTGTATATTAATTATATATATATATATATATATATATATATATATATATATATATATATATATATATTACGAATGGGTCACCATTTATCAAGGTCTGAAGGCCACTTGAGGATAAGGATTAATAAGTGTACGGTAGTCAATAAAACAATATCATAGTAATCGTTAGTAGTGGAAATTCGGTAAATTGGATTACTTAAGGGGACAGCACATCAAGAACTTGTTTACATTGGACTTAAATACGGTAGTCAATAAAACAATATCATAATAATCGTTAGTAGTGGAAATATATATATATATATATTCGAAAGCGGAATTCTTAATAGATTAAGAATTCCGCTTTCGAAAATAAGCGTAGTTGCCTGAAGAGGCGCTTAGTTACTAAATACTAGAAGACTGAATCATGCTGATGACTGTGTAGCAACAAATTACGGCTTATGTAAAGATAAATTTAATATGTAACTTGCTCTACTTCCGTATTGAGTACTCTTGTATTAACCTCGTTATATTTCACTGGTTACCCTACTTTTGAAAAATAGAAACCTCAAATTATATATATATATATATATATATATATATTATATATTATATATTATATATATATATATCATCATCAACATCATGAATTTTGGAATATAATCTTTTATCATTTAGTTACTATATTGCTCCGTAATTGCATTGAGCGTCTTAAATAAGGATTGATAGATATTATAAGAAAATATATTTCTACAGAAATATATAACTTGGTATATATATATATATATATATATATATATATATATATATATATATATATATATATATATATATATATATATATATGTATATATATATATATATACAGAAGAGAGAGAGAGAGAGAGAGAGAGAGAGAGAGAGATGAAAAGATGTAAAAAAAACAAAACTAGTTATATATTCATTAACGTTTCGTCTTTATTACAAGATTCTGCAGGATGATTAAATATTAAATACCTGTGTGTGTGTGTGTGTGTGTGTGTGTGTGTGTGTGTGTGTGTGTGTGTGCGCCCTAGCGATATATATATATACAAAGTACATAATTTTGTTGAATATATATATATATATATATATATTTATACTTCATTTACTCACATAAATTAATATACGAAAGTATAAATTTATGCGTAAACTTTAAGTATTTACTTCAAAAGTGCTCAATACGTAGGTAGAGCTAGTTAGTTAGTTATAAAATATATATGGTTATTAAGCTACACTGAATATTCCGCGTTTCTAGGATTCTTCAGGCTTATGCGCAAATTTTGTGGTTGTCTGTCCTTTTTATACATGCACAGACAACCACAAAATTCGTGCATAAGCCTGAAGAATCCTAGAGTGGATGGAACGCGGAATATTCAGTGTAGCTTAATCGCCATATATATTTTATAACTATATATATATATATATATATATATATATATATATATATATATATATATATATATGTGTGTGTGTGTGTGTGTGTGTGTGTGTGTGTGTAGTGCATAACTTTAAATTCGGAGACTTACGTTTTTCTCTTATATTATATTTTATTTCATCATGGATCTCTTCATTACAGGCGTTTTGTTAATGGGATGACAATTCTATGATTTTATATTTTCATAGAAATTTTCCTCCCATAAACTCGTCAAATGCGATTTCAATCCGATGTTATCAACAAAACAAAAAATGAATTTGATACATGAGAAACCTGGTGTGTTCGTTTAAAGAGAAGAAATTCCATCTATACGTTGTTACAGGTTGGTTATCTTGGGTCATATATATATATATATATATATATATATATATATATATATATATATTTACTATAATAATTATCAAATACCTACAGACACTAGTGTTTCATTTTTTAAAGAATCTTCAGTGCAGGGTGTCACGATTAACACCAGTCGAGAGATTCGAACCCGGCGACAGAAGCCATCTCTAGTTTCATTAGTAAGGCCCATATCCATTTGGCTACCGTTAACAGCGAGAAATGTTGTTGAAATTTAAACATTTATTTTATTAAATGTTTTATAACGTCGGTCATAGTGATCTAATCATTATATGATGATAAGCGCATAAGAACTAAATTGACCGGCTTTTTAATTCAACTGAAAGTGCCCAACGATAAGAAACGAGTTTCTTAAATGGGCTGATATAATTATTTACTATAATAATTATCGTATATATATATATATATATATATATATATATATATATATATATATATATATATATATATATATAGCCAGTAGAGTTTAGTTTCCTAGAAGTACATCCAATGAAACAACATGTGTCTACCAAAAAGAAAACTAAACTCTCAAGTACCCTATGCCATAAAAAGCCAAAAGTTAGGTTGGATGGGGGAAGGGGAAAAGAAAAAAGATGTTTATTATCTTCAAAGACCTCACTCATCCTTTTACCGTTTTTTTTTTTGATTCCCACCCAGGTTGTATTTTAACTTGATAAACGAAATAGAAAAATGTATTTGGTGGAAATGTCACTTTTGAAGGTAATTCTTGGCCTGAGGACGTAATCCCCCAACGTGGGTGATTACAGAAACATGTATGCACATATGTAACCATTAATGTTTGTATAAATAAAATTAATATATATATATATATATATATATATAAATATATATATATAATTATTATTATCATTATTATTATTATTATTATTATTATTAATGATAACAAAGGGATGTAGTGTTTACCTGATATACACAATGGTAAACTTCAAACTAATATAAATAACAGTATTGTAATCCCAACCGAATTAAAAAAGCTCAATACGCAATAGAGAGTAGAGCTTATTATATATATATATATATATATATATATATATATATATATATATATATATATATATATATATATAATATAAAGCTGAACGTCTCTATGTGTGTCTGGTCACGAATAGGTTCCTATATGGTTGACTATTATAGAAAACTGATCACATATAATGATAGAGGTATCGAGACACAGGAATGGGTATGTTTGATCTGGCATAATGATGATTCATATGCGCCTGGTCCACAAAGCATGGAAATAAAAAATTAAAAAAAAAAACGTTTACAAGTGTTTTTGATATAGATGTATATAATAATAGTTTGATAAGTATGTTTTAACTTAAACAGGGATGGTATAATAAAATTGTGGGGTCTGCGTTCGCGCCTGGCCCCCATAGAATGGAAATAGGCACAAACTTTAATAAAGACTTTTCATATCTATCTGCGTAAGTATACTTTGATAATTATGTTTCAGTTTTAAGAAGTATGGTATAATAAAATTATGGGGTGTTCGTTCGCGCCTGACCTCCATAGAATGGAAATATGTCACAAAGTTTAACAAGGTTTTTTAATATAGATCCACAGAATATTGTGATAAGTGTTTCATTGTGAACAGGTATAGTATAATAAATTATGGGGTTCATCTATTTTATTTTTACTTTCATCATATTTTGTTTTGGTTTTTGATACCCCACATTCGAAGCTATCTCTTTACAACCTTTCCTTTTCATAACCTATTATAATTTCACAAGTCAGAGTCCATTTTCTGTAGGCTGTTTTTCAACCCAGTCAATGACGGGTACTTTTGTTAATATATATATATATATATATATATATATATATATATATATATATATATATATATATATATATATATATATATATATATATATATATATATGGCAAGTGGAGGGTTGTTTTCTAGCTGATCTATCTATCCAAGCCTACTTGTGTCGTATTTTTTTAGTCTGTTATTACCTATCTGTCTGTTTCAGGCTTGTCCTCAAGATGACATCCGGATTTTGATCAATGGCCTCGATTGCCCTGACGCCGTAGACACGCATGGTCATTATCTCTGCTACAAATATGCGCATCGATTCCGTTCCTGTTGCGAGAAATGCATTCAACTGCGAGACCCTCGGAAACCTGGTCAGTCTTGAAGAACATTATTTATGAAGATTTATCACAAGGGCTAGGACAACAGCATATTCTTTTCATTTATCAATCCATCAATCTATCTAATATTTTTATATATAACGTGCAATAATGGCAGGAACTGACTGATGTAATCGATACTCGGATTTACGACAAATACGGCAAATACATCAGCCAGTTTCTTCCAAAAGTGAAGATCATTAGTTCACGTTATAAAAAATTGTATAAATTGTTAAAAAAACAGTAAGATTAATCTAGCCCTGACGATTACTCCAGAAGGATTGGAAAGTACTCAGACTTACAACAAATATAGCGATTACATCAGCCAGTTCCTGCCAAAAGTGAAGACCATTATTCCTCGTTATATATTTCTTTATGTAAATACTGTAATATCTTGCTACGATGTGCAGACCGTTTCAATCATATTTGATTCCATCAGGCAAGAAAAATTGAAATACAAAAATTAAAAAGGAGAGAAAATATGGCATGAAGCAAAATTAAAGTTCTTTTTTTAAATAAATCCGTTTTAGGCTATTCTTGCAAAAAGATCTATGTGTATACCTCTCCTGGTCAATAAATATATAAATTTGTTATAGGCTATTTCTATCAAAGGAGATTACCCATTCAATGATTTCCATATATAGTATTTTACAAACAAAATCTGCACTACATGAGTGACCTCATTTACATATTATATTAAAAAATTCTATTTCAAAAATTAGCTCGATCTTATTAATTATTTCTGGAATCGCTTTAATTGTATTAGAAATATTATTTAAAATTTATTTACTTTGTTTATTAATTCAATTTATATTTTATTTAATTTATTTTTAATTATTATAAAAACAGATTTTAAGATATGACTGTATTTACATAAAGAATAATAAAAAAATATAATTTGCTCTCTTCTATTGAGCACTATCAACAATTTTGTTGAAATTCAATTGTTCTTAATTTTTGGATATTTTTCTACCCGGAATATGCTCTACATATATATATGCGTGTGTTTGTATTTGTGTATGTGTGTTGTTTACTTATCATAAACTTTTCCTTTATTCTATTAATCTATTATTTAAGTCACTTACTGATATTCTCACCTATTTTATTTTATCAAAATAAACCTGTAACGTATAATTTCTCCCTGCCCGGCTAATTTATATATATATATATATATATATATATATATATATATATATATATATATATATATATATATATATATGTATGTATATATTTTTATATATATATATGCATGTATATATATATGTATATATTTACGTATTTGTTTTTATATATACTTAGGCATGTGCTCTTCCCCCATTGATGTATGTCAGTACGATGTACATGTGTACGCGTGTATGTGTATTTATGTGTGTGTGTGTGTGTTATTTACTTATCATAAACATTTCCTTAATAATTTTTTAATTTACTATTTTATTAACTTACTGATATTCTTGCCTATCATTATACTATCAAAATAAAACTGTAACGTATAATTCATTAATTTATTCTCCTATTTTCCTTCTCTTTTTCTTTCCTTTTTTCTTTCAACTATAACATCCGACAATTCAAAAATTAATTAATGATAAATAATAAACAATAAATATTTTTCAATCTATCCCCGCCCGGCTAAATCACTTTAAACCCAATTTGCAACCCGTTCTTTCCTCCTTCCACTACACCACGCCCACTAACATTAATTCTGCAACCTGCTGCCATGGTGATCCTTTAAATTCACGGTTACTTGTGCCGTTATAAATAAGAATAGCGTCTTTTAATTTTAAACCGTTATGAACTAGAAAAACGTAAATAAGAATTAACACATAATTAATATTTAATTATAAACCCCCTCTTATTATATACACTCCTACTACTTTAAATTCCAACGTCCTCTCCCTTCCACTCCCCCCTTCTTTTCTAACTCCCCTTAGGGATTTAAAATTTGTGATTTGAAAAAGTTAAATTTCAAATATAGAAATTTTATTGCATGCAAGACAAAGAATACAGTATAGTAAAATAAAATATTTTAAATTCCTAAATTATCATTTAGTAGCTCTATCTAGTATATTGAGCAATTTTATTTAGCTGGGATAGTCTTATATAAAGTATTATATAAAGTATTACATCCAATAATATTTTGTAAGACTGAAAATCACTGGATTTGCATATCAGTAGATTTATTTTATTTCACTATTCTGTATATATATATATATATATATATATATATATATATATATATATATATATATATATATATATATATATATATAAAATAAAAATTACAATGAACAATTTTGTCTCGGCAGCCGTGTCAAACGCATATCTTATTTTTCTTTTATTTATATTATTGGAATTTTTTCCCCTTTTCCTTGTACATATTTGTGAATTATTCCATGGATTTCGGCCTTTCGGATTGTTTTGGACCTTCCAATTACGTGATTTCCTTGGATTTTACTTGAGCGAATTGAAATTAAATTAACTTTCTTGGATTTACATTTTTGGATTTTACCGTCATTGGATAATTTACCTTTCACCAGACTATCCATTTACGTGTAATCACCATTTTCTTCACCATATTCACTCTGCTTCGCTATTTGTTATCAAGTAAGATCTTTGACTTGCTTGCAGTTTCATCAAATACTTTTGTATGCAAAATCTGATCTCGCATTTTGCTAATTCCTACCCTGATGAGAAGGAAAGTATTTCTTCGAAACTCCGCGGATTAAGGACTATCCACTTATTAAGTGTTTCTTTTTCAAAGTGTTTTTAACATGTTTTATTTACTATTTGCAATTTTATATATATATATATATATATATATATATATATATATATATATATATATATATATATATATTCAAAACCAGCATTTCTTCAGACTTTATGAATAAGCACACTTTTGGCAAACGACATAATGCTTGAAATTGTCGAACTGGACATGGAAACAATTGTAACGTAAATTGAAACACACTTTTTATTGCCACCAACACCTTGTTTTGAAGTCTTGTTTTTGCTCACACAGTATATTAATGCTCAATTATAAAATTTGATAATTTTGTAGCTTACTCTTTAAGTCAACCATTTTTGGCTTAAAACTCATTGGTATATGAAAATTTACTGAATTTCACGAACTCAGTATAATTACATATAAGTATATATATATATATATATATATATATATATATATATATATATATATATATATCCACACACGAGGCGTATTCCAAAAGTAATGCCTCATTTTTTAAAATTCCATCCGAATGGATCAGAGAGGGTTGCAGATTACATTGTTATTGTTGTGGTGGCACCCACTCATTTACATATGTGGATAATATTACACATAAATAACAAGACTCGGTTAGTCTGAGTGTGTGTTAACCAGAAGCCACCGAAGGCCGAGCCGAGAGCAGATATTTTCTCCAGCCAAGACTCTCTTACCTGACAACCATTATGTAAATATACTGTAAATATACTTTTCCGAATACACTTCTTATTGATCTACCTTTGTTTATTGAGTCTTCATTTGTATTGCCTTATACGTTATTTAGTTCAACCTGCAAACATAACAGTTGGCGACGAAGATGAACGTCAAACATAACAGTTATGATGACTGAACTTATGCATTCATGACATGAAAGCTTTACCTTTCTGTTTCAGATATTGACAGTGTAAGAAAGCAACTCCTATCATGACTTGCGTCAGAAGCATGTATGCCTCATTGAATTCTTGACAAAAGTTCATTGAGAACGGTGGTGACTATGTAGAAAAATAAATTCTAGAGCACAACAGGTCGCACACTAGTGGCCCCTGTCCTCGTAGCCCTTCAACATTTTGTGTTAAAACAATAGGAGGTTCTACTTTAATACACACGTCCCTAAAATATGGGTCGACATTATGCATGTAAAGGAGGAAACTCTCACATGCTTAGGAAGCCATTTATAGTTTGATTGAAAAAAAAAATTGGAACATGGTTAATCAAAATAGTTTATTTGTATTACCTGCAGACAAAAACTGAACATTTAGAAAAATACTTGTTTTACTCCTTTTTACTTCAAACAAGGTATTTTATCACTTGGACGTAAGAGGCTACTATTATAGAAAAAAAAAATGATCACCAACTTCCTGACTATCTGTAACATTATTATTACTTTTAATACTAACTGACATTATTATTACTTTTAATACTAACTAACTACTAACACTCGAAAGTATCCTGTACCTCTATAAGGCAACCATTCGCCCATGTATGGAGTATTGCTGTCATATTTGGACTGGTGCATCGGCTACTAGTCTCTCGCTCCTTGACAGGGTTCAAAAGAGAGTCGCCAATCTGATAGGCCCTGAACTGACATCTAAGCTTCAGCCCCTGTCCCATCGACGAAACGTTGCATCCCTCTGCCTGTTCTACAAGTATTATAATGGTGAGTGCTCTGACGAACTGTAAGCACTTGTGCCCCCACGACGTTAACACCCTCGACAGACCCGTCAGGCTGCAAAATCCCACCCCCACACTGTAGAAATCCCTAGATGTAAAACATCTTTCTACTCCAGTGGTTTCTTCCCCAGAACTGCTAGACTTTGGAATTTCATTCCAGGTCCCTGCTTCCTCAACTGCAACGTGAACCAACATCTTGCTGCCAAAATCCCTACATAGTACCCCAGTAGTTGTTGCCCCTGTTAGTAGCCCCCTACACCAAAGTGGCAATGTGCCTTGTATGGGGTGAAAATGTAATAAAATAATAATAATAAAAAAAAAACTACGGACCCTAACGTTGTATTTAGATCTGTAAAGAAAAGAAGAATTTGACATGAACTTTTTAAGTGAAAGAAAAAAGTTATTTATTTTGTCCGGTTTTACACGCACGTCGCCGACACGTATTTACAACACTACACAACAGGGGCCACTCTAGGATAAGAGTTAATAAGTGTTAGGCAGATGATGA
>NC_136515.1:4876684-4881684 GCF_053919585.1 Euprymna scolopes | reverse complement strand
ACATAATTTAAACAGACAGGTGAGATTTATATTAGGTTATATAATATCTATAATATATATTATATATATTACATATATTGTATATATTACATATATTATATATATATTATACGTATAAATGTTTAAATATAAAATTTTTTAACAAATAGAGCATTTGCCAAATTGTGTTTTAATCCCAAGCCATTAACCAAACTTTCAAGCCATTAACCAAACTTTTGAGCTGTTAACCAAATTTTATTTGAATTTAAAAGAATCTAAATCATATTTAAAGTTTTAAATAATGAACGCCCCCAAAACTGAACTGAATTAAAAATATAACAAAAAAAAAAGAAGCTATTGCTGCAAAAAAAAAAAAAAATCAAGAGGCTACGATGCCACATGTCCAACTCTAAGTTCTGCTATTAAGAGCCTCCCAACTGCAAAACACGACGCACAGCTGACACAACTCGCCACTTCCTTAATCAAGTATAACATCCAACTGCAAAACACGACGCACTGCTGACACAAATCGCCACTTCATTAATCAAGTCCAAAATCCAACTGTAACACACGACACACAGCTGACACAACTAGCCACTTCAATAGTCAAGTCCAAAATCCACCTTCAAAACGCAACGCACAGCTGACACAACTAGCCACCTCAATAATCAAACCAAAAATCCAACAGCAACACACGACGCACAGCTGACACAACTCGCCACTTCAATAGTCAAGTCCAAAATCCCCCCACTCTATTAAAAAATCAGGGTCTACCGGAAGCGTCTCATTCGCATATTGAGCAAGCATATTAAATGATGGCCATTTTTCATTCATCTCTTCGCTTCTTTTGTCTGCACGAGATCTCATAGAACAGATTTGTAACAAATCATTTAATCACAACTCTACGGATCCACCGTTTATTAATACAATATTTAAAAAAAATTGTTTTATTAATGTTTTTATTATGTTTTAATAATAATTCACTTATTTTCAGATTGCGTATACGGTGATCATCGAGTCGCCTTCAACACTCCACTTGGCGCATTTGGCTGTGAACAATACATTCGTATTTATGGCCAAACAGAATGCAAAAATCCCACAATCAAATCCCGTTGCTGCGCGTCCTGTTATAACATCATATAGACCGGAAGCAATCAAACGTTCATCGGAAGCAGCACCATATTTCTTTCACAGTGCTCCTTATTTTACACCGATGCAAATTATTATCTATATAATTATATGCTAATACATTTTGTGTTCGTATGTACGCATTCACCTTTCACGCACATTAAAAATGAGATGTGATTGGTGATTGATTTGATGTCGCTAAGATTAAAAAAAAATCCGATTGTAATTATTATAAAATGTATTGTTTCAAAATCGAATGCTGTCGTTCCATCGACTATTTTAAATAAATAAATCTGTTTAAAAAATGGCGTTTTATTTGAAGAATATTTAGCTGACAATTCTTTTTACGGTAAAAAGGCAGAGAATATTTATTGTTTAAAAGAATTAAATTGCTGCAATTTTAAATAAGTAAATAATTAAAATTGTTCAAAATGTGTTTGTCCAGTCTATATAAAGGCTAACATCTAATTTTGTCGCTGACACAAAATATCTACACATACTGACAGTGGGGTATAAATCACAACACAGTTGATCTACAAAAATATTGCTTTTATTTCACACCGACAAATCAGCTTTTGATTATAAATTATACTGGTGTTTTGAGGTTTCTGAAACGCGTGTAGAGTGGTGCGGAGTTAGGCGGTTGTCGGGCGGTGGCAGACTGGCCACACAGCCTGGCTCTCTCTGAATGACTGGCCGACTTTCTCTTTGTGAAGATTTTATTTATAAAAACATTCTTTTTCCTTTTTGTAATGTATAGTATTTCGTTTGTTTATTATTTCAACCTTTGACCGATATCCTCCCACATATTTAGCAGACAGTTATTTTATGGGAAGAAGACAGAATAATTATCGTTTAAAGCAAATTAAATTGTTACAATTTAAAATAATAATTCAATAAAAACATTCTTTGCATAAAGGATATTTAGCTTACAATCATAATTATTTTTATAAAAAAAAAAGTTATTTTTACTCAATAGATACACTCGTTATTTCTAAAGGAATATTATTATTATTATTATTATTAACTAGTAGGCGGTCCGACGTTGCCCGGTCGAAAAATACGCTTAAATATATTTTCATTCATGCAGATTTCCTATTTATTATCATAGAGCCAATTTTCTATCGATTATTATATCTTCTATATAAATACAATGAACTCATTTTTCCCCATCTGATTTTGACATTAATAGGATTAAAAATCAAGATATTTCATGCAAATATAATATGCACAAACGGCAGAACAATATCTGAGGTGTGTTATAGGCTTATTATTTCTCAAATTCCTCGATAATCTTAGATTTCTATACTTTTTCTGCTGAGAAGTCACGGCCAAAATCGGTTAAGATCAATGGAAGTGGTAAAATATTTTCTCTCTAATAAATTCCTCCTCCCCCTGCCACCACTTAACACCGTTTGGGGATCGTTCACAAGGAACAGTTGAGAAGAGAACACCGGTTTGGCTTCGTAGTTCTTTCATGTGAAGTTATTTAAAATCACTAAACTAAGTTGCAGTGCTTTGTGGCGTAGTGATTAGCGTGCTGGGCAATTCACATTATATTTTCACGTTCGCGCCGACCTACCGTAGTCGTTTTTTTTTTTTTTTCCTAAACAACTGGAATGGACTTTTCTTGGTGGCCGAACTGTTAACGTTGCAGATGTTTTTTTTTGTTGTTTTTTTTCACACTTTATTTTCCTACTTTTACTCATGACTCCGGGTTTGATCCTTCCTACTTACCTACCATAACATTTTTTAAAACTCCCCCCCCCCGTCCCGGAAACAAACACTCGGGCAACGCCGGGTACCCCCGCTAGTTATATATATAGTAGTGATTTCGAAAGTTAAAAAAAAAAAAATGATTTGGATGACATCAATTAGAATCGAAACCAAAACCTCTAGCTCTTCAGCATTCTCCATTAGCGTACGCACACAAAATCAGTAAAATTAACGTTGTTTAACCGATAACTTTTAATTAATGCGCAAAATAAAATAAAACGAAGGTCAATGTTTTTGATTTTTAAATTTTGACTACTTAGCAACTATTTTATCAGCTAAAATCAAAATTAAATGTGTGCTATAGGTCCAAATATTCGATATATAAAATTTAAACTCTGTAGAGAACAAGTATTCAGATAGGAGTTTGATAAAAACTCTTTGCACACAAACACCGACATGGTCACTTATATATATATATATATATATATATATATATATATATATATATATATATATATATATATATATATATATATATATATATATATATATATATTAATATATATATATATATATATTAATATATATATATATATAATATATATATATTATATATATATATATATATTAATATATATATATATAATATATATATATTATATATATATATATAATATATATATATATAATATATATATATTATATATATATATATAATATATATATATTATATATATATATAATATATATATATTATATATATATATAATATATATATAATATATATATATTATATATATATATATATTGTGTACAGAAAGTTTTTAGTTGAGACAGATCATTGGTACCGTCGGTTTCAAGCCCGATAATAAGGCCCGTTTAAGGTATCTTTATCAAGCTCTCTTCAGCCAATATTCGTCGAATATTGGCTGAAGAGAGCTTGATAAGGATACCTTAAACGGGCCTTATTATCGGGTTTGAAACCGACGGTACCAATGATCTGTCTCAACTAACAACTTTCTGTACACAAAATATAAATACGCTCGTAGAATTTGGATTTTCCTTTTAATTGAGCACTCTGCTGGAATTCTTTTTTCAAAAAAAAAAAACTAATCATATATATATATATGTATATATATATATATATAAATATATATATTAGTAGAAATGGTAATTGATAAAAACTGAAGAAAGTGCTCAATACTGTTGTAGAGCAAATATGCGTTTTATTTTTTTATTACCGTATCTTTCTGTTAAGTTACATTATTGTTTCAGCTACCCGGCCGTTTTTTTTTTTTTGACCGTCTGTAGCTTCCTCAGACTTTTACAGAAATGTTCGTTGTTATGGGATGAAACAGTGAAAGAGTGAACAGGGGATGGCTGCGAGAAGAGCGGGGAAAAAAGAGGAAGGGAACAAGGGGGAAAGGTAGGAGGGGTGCTTGGTATATCGGTAATGTTTTAGTTTGGGAGTTTAAGGCCATTTTAGGGGAGGGTCTGGGGAGTTAATATCTGGTGTGGATGAGGGTATAGGGATACATGGGGGGGAAGGGGAATTTGTGGGGGTAGGAGGAGGGGGGTTATTTTAAAATTTGAGTCTTAATGTTAAAGTTTTTTGCGTCTCGTTGGTGATATATATATATATATATATATATATATATATATATATATATGGATAAATATCAAATATTTCCGTGTGATAGAATGTTTTCATCTTTAATTCTACGCAGTGATGCAGAACGTAGAAACTATGCATAAAATTCAGCGTAATAGTGAAATAGAACCAAGCATCTAATAAGAACACATAAAAACGAATAAATAATTAATTAACCTTCGTTTTTTTAAAGAATATGCAAATTAGTTAACCTTCATGCAGTCGTTATATATAAAAAAAACAAGAACAACTCTTTGATAAGAAAATGTTAAGATCTCGAGGCGGAGAGCAGGCGAAAACTTTTTTCTTTTTTTTTTTTACGTGGTGGTCACCACTTATCAATGCCCAAAAGCCACTCAGGGATAAGGGTTATTGCAAGTACAGTACGTTAGTGTGGAACTTGGATACAAACCATCAACAAGGAAGGGGGAGTCAATCCTCTAAAGTGCCAAATAATAAAACAAAAAATATATATAAAAATAAAAAGATACAAATAATAAAACAAAAAAAATATATAAAAATAAAA
>NC_136515.1:4866684-4869184 GCF_053919585.1 Euprymna scolopes | reverse complement strand
AACAAAAACAAGTTACAGATGGCTTCCAAAGTTATGTGATAAAATCAAGAATAACAGAAATTGACGCTATTTATTTCAAGATTAAAACAATGTTAGTAAATATTAATAAATATTATTAATTAAATATTAATAAATATTATTAATTAAATATTAATAAATATTAATAAATATTTCCCTTTCTAACTAAAATAAAAATATAATTTTCGAATTTTTAAAATTAAATTCCCGTTACATCAATTTTATACAGATTCTCTTCTGTCCCTTCCGTTCGAAAATTTAGATGCCCAATGCTTTGCACCCTCAGGATGCAAAACATTTCAGGGGGAAAAAAGTTGAAGGTTTGAGAGAAATAGTCTTCTTGTTTGCCATAAGTCATCTTGTTTTCTCGGAAATTATTCACATTTTACTTCTTCATCTTGATCTAGTCATGCGGACGTAGTTGCAAGCAATGGTTGTAAGTGCATCCCATTTCCATTTTCTTTTCGGTGTAACTTGTTTGGTGCCAGATGTGAATTGAAAACTTTCTGCAACTGGTTTTATGTTCTGCCATAGGAAGCCCGAAGTTTTGATCAAAAGAGCAGTAAATTCTTAAAAGCAAAAACCTTAACCCAAAAAGATTGCGCTAAACAAGAAACGAAATAAAAAATAATTACAAACACATTTGAACTTTATTGACTGGAGCAATTTTGTTTCGGTTAATTTGGATTTTTGTATTGCCGTTATGATGATGCTATTTAAGGCTGTAATGAGAAGAATGTTTCTTGGATATTAAATCCTCCCCCATGAATCACTTTCCACCCCAAATAAAAACGAGATTTTCTTTTTCTTTTGGCGATTACGAGCGAACTTGGCAAAAAGAAAAACACAATTCAGAATTTAGAGTTGAGGATCAGTTTTGCATATAAATGCAATGTCGAATGAAATGAGCCCCCATTCCTGGGCAATTCTAGCGTTTTTGCACAGCTAACCATTTTTTTTCACTAACTCTAAGTCCGAGTGGCTGGCAGTTAGGGTTATGTCTAATATTAGATTATAGAAAATCGTAACAAACGTTTTGGAAAATAATTTAATGAAAAAAACGTTTTGGAAAATAATTTATTGGAATGTTTTCAAAAATACCTATCTTTTTTTTTTTTTACATTTGCTGGACGCATTTCACATCCAAGTAATCGTCCGTTTTCTTGATCGTAGAGGATGCTTCTTTTCAAGCTGAAGAAGATCGGTGGTTACATTGACCGAACAGTTGTGAAAATTACACTGAAGAACAGTAGGCTGAAGAATCCAAATAATATGAAAAATTGATTTTGTTTTGTTTTGATTTTTTTCAGATCACATTAGATATCGATTACAAAAGGATTTAAAATATTTTATAGTAATTTATTGGAATGTTTTGAAGGATAATTTATAATTTTTGTCACCAGAGAAAGATCGATGACAGCACTGGCTTAGCATTGGTAAGGGGAGACAATACAGATCACTCTATCAATGCCTAGTTTTTGAAACGTCCAGCACTTGATAAACAGGCTTTACCTCGAAATATAACATGGAATACAGTTACAAACATTGGATCACATTAGATATCGATTACGAAAGGATTTAAAATAATTTATAGCAATTTATTGGAATGTTTTGAAAGATTATTTATTGTTGAGAAAGTATGATACTACCTATCCTTTTCTACATTAGCTTGGGGCATTTTACACCAAAATCATCTTCCGTTTGTCTTGATAGTAGCGGATACTACTTTTCCAAGTAAACAATCAATCCAGTCGGGTTCAGCAGAAACGTGGCGATCTTCTCATATCAGTATGGAAAACTTTCGCTGAAGAATTCAAAGAGATTCAGTATATTTTATAAAGCTGTTCTGACATCTAATTGGGTCGTTCTTGTGACAAATGGTTATAAATAGTATTGCCCAAATATTTGTGGTCATACCCAGCCAACATGCCAAAAATATTGCAACAGGTACAACATTGATACAATAAACAGAATTGGAGATTAACCAAAATGAAATCGCTCCACTCAAGGCAGTTCAATAGTATCTATTTTCTCACACACACAGACCACTTCTTTAACGAAACGCCTACCACTTGATAAAGAGGTTTTACCTCAAAATGAAACGCCTAAAACTTGATAAAGAGGTTTTACCTCAAAATGAAACGCCTAAAACTTGATAAAGAGGTTTTACCTCAAAATCTAACATGGAATATACTCACGCACATTAGATAGCAGTAGATATGGACTATGAAAGAATTTAAGATATACAATACAAATGGGAGCTCTGAAAGTGTTAATCAATATCGAGTACAAAATTAACTTAATATTAGTAAGAGGAGACAATAATAAACAGAAATTAACGGAAACAAAATTGTTCCACTCAAGGCAGTTCAATGGTATCTAATTTTCTCACACACAGTAAATAAATATATATTTATACAATTATAACATGATGACAGTTCATATTAGAAAGATGTTGCGGGTTAGGAATTTTAAATAAATG
>NC_136515.1:4849184-4861684 GCF_053919585.1 Euprymna scolopes | reverse complement strand
GTATATGTTTTATATATGTTTTTGTATGTTTTTATACGTTTTTGTATATGTTTTGTATGTCTTTTTGTATATGTTTTTATATGTGTTTTTTTATGTTTTTGTATGTGTTTTTGTATGTGTTTGAATATGTTTTTGTATATGTTTTATATATGTTTTTGTATGTTTTTTGTATATATTTTTATATGTGTTTTTGTATGTGTTTTTTATGTTTTTGTATGTGTTTTTGTATATGTTTTGAATATGTTTTTGTATATGTTTTATATATGTTTTTGTATGTTTTTTATACGTTTTTGTATATGTTTTGTATGTCTTTTTGTATATGTTTTTATATTTTTTATGTGTTTTTGTATGTGTTTTTTTATGTTTTTGTATGTGTTTTTATATGTGTTTTGTATGTGTTTGTATATGTGTTTGTATGTGTTTTTGTATGTGTTTTGTATGTGTTTTTGTATGTCTTTTTGTATATCTTTTTCGAAGTTTTGTCACGCTAATCCCTCATCACTATATTTTTATTGCGAAACTACACATAAAGGGAGATAGCCTTTTAAAAATAGCTTTGCTGGTAGCCATCCTGTTCAAGCTGTGGTGAGTGAATTGCAAAGTGATGCCTACAAGCGCAGTCTCTAATTAATAAACCTTTTCCTTCTTCGTTTTGTTAAAATCCAATTTCTTCGTCACTTTCAAAGCCAAGTTTTCACAGGAGCGTCTGAAATCAAAATATTTTCCAACCAGCAAAAATCGTTTCAAACCCCCAAAAGCAACACGTTTATGCAATAAGTCAGTGTGAACTTAGAAACACCCATAATTTACATCGAGGGGGCACAAGTGCCATAAGTTCATCAGGACACATTTCATTAAACTAGTAAAACAGACACAGAAATGCAGCACTGCAATAATGGGGATAGAGGCTGGAGTTTGATTCATATGAGGGAGAGACAAATGGCAGATGCATCAGCTCTGGATATGGCAACTGTAACGTGACCGTTATGCTAGAACCGTGTTCATTACATTTCAAACCTCTCTCAGACCCACACGCCGTCTGATACCGTCGCAAAGGAACAACTAAACAAAAATAAATAAAACTGATTCAACTTTTCTTTCTGCTTTAGCAAAAGGCATTTACTACCGTTACTTTCCAACCAATGCCTGCTTTTTGTTTTTTTCCAACTGTTTTATCTGCCATGAGATTAACAAAACCCTGCCGTCTCAACACCAGCTTAAAAGTCTCTCACCGTCACAATGGGGCTACATGTCCATCTCACCTGGTTGCGTTTTTGCTTCTCTTCCAACCTTACACTGCCAGCCTTTTCTTTCCTTCAACTTTACCCGTCCATTTTCTCCGGCACGAGCTTTGCTTCTTTCTGCCCGATCACGTGGTGTCCTTTTTTTTCCTTGTCGCACAAGCCCACGCATACTTCTTAATTTGCATATGTGCTTTTTCGGTTACTGCTGCTAATATATTTGCAAGCCGGCTATCTTACATTTATACACAACAATACTCGATGCATTTGTGAACGGTGGCTTTGTGCAGTGAAACAAGAATACTTTTGCAGTTTTAACAAAAGAGCTACAGTAATATCAAGATGTCTCCATTTACGCTGAACATCCACAGAATGCCAACATCAATATATTACATATGAAAGAGTCTGTCGTGGAATTTTCACAGGTTCCACTAATTAATAATAAATCTTATTTGAAAACTCAAACTTCTACACAGTGATTTACTGTGTGGCAAGTTCTGTAATATATTTCGAGGAAAGTCCTCTTTCTCAAATGGCGGGTGTTTCAAATCTAGAAACCATGTGAACTAGAAATTGTGGCTAGGAACTATGTCGCAGTGAATATCAGAGCAATACAGGAGTGAACGATAATATTGTCGCCTTAGAAAAACGATATGATTCCATTTCCGTTTGATAAAAATTGTTTTTCTTTTTTTAAACTAATTTTGTAAAAATCTACTAGTTGTCCAGATATGTTTGAATAATAAGAGTGATAGGAACCTTCTATTATGTCTGAACGTTATACAATGTTCAACGAGCGAGATCGGAGATGCGCCATTGTACAACTCATGCTCTCTATCGTACCAAGTTATGAAAACGGGACCAATAGCAGCACTCTAAAAATGCATCACTGGATTGCCACAGATAACAGGGACATGCCGAAAGTGATGAAAACAAAGTTTCCGGCCACAGTTATAGTCTTTGTTTTTTCTTTAGCTAGTCTGAATAATTCAAGTAAGTTTTCACAATCTGTAATTTTAATAAATTTAGAAAAACAAAAGTGTGCTATTTTATACAACGCATTTCAGGTGAAAACATAATTACGTAATGACGTGTCATTTTGAAATTGGCATAAATTCTGAAATGATCCAGTAGAAGATGTGCTAAAAATATTGTTTAACAAAATTCACCCACAATCACCTTCTGAGACTTTGTCTTTAAAAATAGCGGAATTACAATTATTTAATCAAAATAATTTGATGGTATTTTTTTCAGTTACCTCCCCTGGATCTTGAGAACTCTTCAACATTAAAACATACAATCGAACTATGAATCAATAAATTTTCATTTTTACTTGTAATTATTTTTCTACTCGATCATTTTTCATAATTTTTGGAATTTCTACTAATTTCGACATGACGCGTAAGTACGTAATAGTTTTTTTTTTCTACGTGTTGAAATGTGGTGGTTTAAAACATCGCTAATCTACAAAAAGAATAACAAAAGCTTTAACTCATCGGATAATTCGATAATCTAAACAGATTAGCGTGATCAAAATATCAATTTGAAAACAAATGAAACCATAATCCGATACCACCAAGGTCAGAGGCACGAAAGGGGTTATGTGACGTAAGCGCCTAGTTTTTAATCCATGGGTGGGGTTCAAAACTGGTTTATTCAAATCCTCAATCAATATAAGGCATCAGGGATAAACAAAAAAAAAAATCAAATCTTTGATGCATCTCCATAATCCCGAAATATCTTCTCAGATGTGTGTGTGTGTGTGTGTGTGTGTGTTTTAATCCAATTTTTCGCAGCTCAAATATGGCTGAATGTTTTCTTAAATCCGTTACGTTCTTGTATGAATTTTCTTACATGGTTGATTTGATTAAAATATATTTTTTTGTTCGTGTTAATCTAAATTTTGTAACTCAAATATGCGAATCGAGTATAATTACACTTTTAACTCGCCGGAAGTACTTTTTTTGTTTTCAGTTTTAGAAGAGTTATATTTAAGTAAAAGGAAGACAATCCAAAATAGCTATTACAATAATTTATAAGACATCTAGATGTTAAATTACTTCTCCGTATGTCCAGTGTCACAATAAAAAAAATAATCATCGCAAATATTACTTAATGAGAAACGAATTACCTCCCTTTATAATCGCTCTTTATCAATCAAAAATCTTTAAAACCATTTCCTCTCCAAAAATTATATTAAAAAAAAAAACATGGTTGTTTGTGCATGGTTTCAAATTGGCTCTTTTATTTTATAATTATAAAAAAAGGCCATTTTAAGAGGAGACTTAAGTTTTTTTTTTTATTATAGTTTCTTTTTGAAATAAAAAAAATGTGCAAGTGAATTGACATCTGTTCCTTTTTAATTTATATAAAAAAAATATTCGGAAAAAAACCCTAAAAACAATGTGTTGTGTTGAATTTTCATTGCAAAATTTTTTTTTTAAATCGATTCTTTTTAATATTTTAAAAGCTTAAAAAAGAACTTGCTAAAAAATTGTTTGGAATTCATCGTCATTTGATTTATTTTACTTTTTTGGTCATTTTGTTTATGTGCTTAAAAAATTTTCAGCTACCGTGGAATTTCTGCTAATTTATTTTATTTCATTATAAAAATTTATCCTTTTCAATAAATAAATAAATAAAATAAATAAATAAATGAAATAAAAAGAAATGGTTTTATTTTAAAAATACATTCCATTCATTTCATAATATATATATATATATATATATATATATATATATATATATATATATATATATATAAGTGCTATATTTATTTGCGCATAATAAAAAATATTTATTTTGAAAATAACCGTTTTGAAATATAAAACGTTATTTTTTTGTTGTAAATTTAGAACCTGATTTATTTTGAAATATTTTCGCTAAATTTGTAACAATTTTAATTAAATTTAATAAATGGTTCGTTAATGTTCTTGTTACAATACTTTGTTATTTTATTGAAAATGCTTGGAATTGCCAGAAATGTTTGAAAAGAAAGCAAGCCTTAATTTTGGATTGTCTCCCCTTTTCGCTAGCATAACTCTTCCGGCGAGTTAAAGTGCGATTGTGCTGCGGACCTTTACTTAACAAACTTTGGTCCTGCGAGAATAAGACGTGCATTTTTCTAAGATCATTAATTTAATTAAACTTATCTGATTTGATCAGTGTTAAGGGAGTGTATAAGGTTCGACTGCGACTCCTACTAATTTAAACATTCCGTATTTTCGCGCATCATTTTCTAGAACGTTCCACTTATTATTTCCTAATTGATATCTACCATCATCATAAGCATGACTGATTTTTTAAATAAAAATGGCTGAAACATTTTTGTTCTTAACCTCTAACATCATAAACTGAATTACCTTCCTTTAGCTTTACAGGCACATGCACATATATAGTAAGTAGTAAGTTTTGAAAGTATATATGGCAATTAAACTACATAGAATTTCATCCTCATGAGGATTCGTCAGGCTATTGCCTGGAATCGATGTTGCTTCATAATTTTATATGTTCCCAAGGATTCACATGACCTCTAATTCACCCGATTCTTTGTCCTTTTTAGCGGGGACGGGTTTCTCTTTTCTTTGTGTTGGAAACTAACCTAGTTTTAATGGGAATGTTTTTCACTTATATTTTACTTCATGCTAGTGTATTTGTTTATGTATTCATTATTAATTTATTATAATTATCATTTTGTTATTGATGTTGTTAATATTATTTATTCACATGTGTGTGTGTGAGTGTGTTGTTAGCCTAAGATAAAGTTTATTTCGAGTATACATATTTTTACTATTTCACTCCTATAATTTAATAAATTTTGGGATTCTTTAAATTTAGGATAGCTAATTTCTCATTCAAACACAGTCTACACGAGTCGTTTAAATTTCTAAACCATTTTTCATTCTACTATAAGCGATCGCTCACTTTCCTTGAACTCCCAGTAGTGGTTCGCTAATGCTGATTTTATTCGGCGACTGTACACGCACGCGCACACACACACACACACACACACACACACACACACACACACACACACACACAAGCACACACACACACAATGTGCCTTATGTTGAAGATTGTCTGCTTCTACTGAAGTGAACACGTAAAATGTCAGTTGTTACTGAATTTAGTTTAGTTTTTTCAGGAGCACGTGAGATTTTAAGATGCGGCTTCATTCTGGGATTGATTTGTGGATTAACAAAAATGATGATCGCGGATGAATAGAGATAAGGGAAAGATTTGGTGTTGCAATGATGTAAGGTGCCACTAATTGCGACTATGACTAAGAAAGATGAACAAGATGTTGGTTTACATTACATTTAAACTTCTGCATATCAATACAGTTAGGGAAGCAGGTAACAGGAAGGGAATTCCAAAATCTAGCTGTTCTAAGGAAGAAACTATTAGAGTAGACAGCTTTGTGGCATTTAAGGACCTCAAACGTGAAGGGGTGTGATTTTGCTGCTAAGCAGTATTATCGGGGATATGTACGCCGAGGGGGGCACAAGTGCAATGAGTTCATCAGAGCACATTCTATCAAAATAATTGTAGAACAGGCTCAGGGATGTAACGTTGCGGCGATGGGACAGGGGTTGGAGCCTAGTGACAAAGTGGGATATATTTTTGAATCTGACGGCTTTGTGGATTTTCCTAGTTCTATTATATTTCATTATATAAGTTTATCAGACCAGAGAGAGTTGGAGAGGGGGTGAATTTGTGTGGAAGAGAAAAGATGTAATAAAGCATTCTGGCATTAAAATAGATAGATAGAGAGATAGATAGATAGACAGAGAGGCGGGGGAGATTAAGTAAGAAATGCTTGACTAGCGGTAATCCTTTTATTGCAGCTTAATTCCAAAGTCACGGATTAATGAAAAGAAGAAAAGAAAACAAAAAAAGATAAAACTCAGAAAAAACAACAACAACAAAAAAAACATTTAAGGTGATTATGAGAAGACCGACGCCTGTTACACTTTCATAACGTTAATTCTTTTCAATCGACATCCAATATGCTCGCATTTCAAATTAACATTTCGAGATTCTTCATTTATTTAAATTTCATTAAAAAAGACAAAAAAAAAATCAAGGCTTTGAACAAGGTTTCCTCATATCGCCGTAGAACATGGAACTTCATACCTGTCACATTCTGTGCCTCTTTAACAAGTACTTCAATGGAATATGCTCTGATGAACTCCTGACACTTGTGTCCCCTCGTCGTACATACTCAAGACTAACCAACAAGCAGCAAATTCCCATCCCTTCTCTGTAGATGCCCCTAGATTCTGGAAAACCTTCTGCTCTAATATTTACTTTTCTCGGTCTGCTAGACTTTGGAATCCCCTCTCCGTTTCCTGATTCCCTGACTGTACTAAACTGTACTAAGTTTAAATGTAATGTGAACAGATATCCGACTGCTCGATTTTACAGATTCTCCTGCGAAACACAATCCCAAATTGTAGCCCTTACGTCCAAATGCCAATATGCCTTATTTTGCGTGAAAATGAGTGTAATGTATAAATTAGTTAAATAAAGCAATATTTTTTAATTTAAAGATAATTATATTAATAAAAATAATTTTTTTTTATTTTAAATAAAAGATAAAAAAATAAAAAAAATAAAATAATCGATAAAAAGACCGGAAGTTATTGCGGAAATTGTGAGCGTCACCTTTTCAGTAACCTTGGCATTTGGTCTAGATATCTAAACATGAAATCAGTTCCAAGTTAACTCATGACCAATATTTTGATCAAGTTTGGTGATAATTGTTCAAGCGATGTAGACGCCAAGCTATATACCTAGATTCCTAAATAAAATATTCATCTTTTTAGCACTTGCCGACTGGGTTCGATTCTAACCTTTTCCAAATATCATTTTCAAACTTATCTAGTTTGCATTTTACTTACTGGGGTTTGTCCCTTTTTACATAACACACACACACACATATATATATATATATTATATATATATATATATATATATATATATATATATATATATATATATATATATATATATATATATATATATATATATCTTATAGTATATACCAATCCTTATTTAAGAAGCTCAATGTAATTACAGAGCAATATAGAGAATAAATGACAAAAACTATATTCCAAAATTCATGATGTTGACCATCTTATAATTTATTCCTTTAATTTAGTTGACTTATACAATTCTTGACAGTATCTATTTCGTAGCGCAAAATCAATCACTTAATTATTATATCAATCAATGAATCTATTCTGCCCTTAACTCATCAGAAGAAATAGAAACAATCAATCCATCAAAAGGAAATGAAGTGTGATTTGACATGATTAAAATCCGAAAATTGGAAGAGAAGCTGCAAATACCTTTAATGTTCCCATTACGCCATTTTGAGTTCAAATTAATTTTGAGTTCTAAGTTAATGGAATAAGTCATAAGATGGTCAACATCATGAATTTTGGAATATAGTTTTTTATCATTTATTCTCTCTCTCTCTCTCTCTCTATATATATATATATATATATATATATATATATATATATATATATATATATATATCACATGGAGAGAAGACTAAATTATATATTCTTGACGTATGTAAGATCCAAGTTGCGGGCGTGCTTGTGTTCTTGTTTTTGTTTCCTTGGAGATGTTTGTCGTAAATTGATAGAAACTGCTTCGAAAATTCTTTAATGTATAATCTCCAGTAGGCATTTAAATTCTCTCCAGTAGGCATCCTCGCCACTTCACGTGATTTATCGCATCTTTCTCTATAAAACAGGCCACACCTCTTGCATCTTCTTCTCCTGGTTTCCCCATGCCGGTAGCAGAGGGAGCACACCTTTTGTTTATTTGAGGTGATGTTGCTTGTAGTATTAAGGGGGCTTAATATAAACAAAACCCTTTTTCCGCTTACCTATATCCCTGGTCATGTGGCTCCATGTCTAGTCAGTCGCGACTTCGAAAATAAAATATCCGGACGAAATTTTCCTTTTGTCAGGTACACTTCCCCATTACTGCTGGTATTCTTGAGGGGGTGACGGTGGGACTGACAACCTGAGTGTTGTTCCACAAAAAAATCACTTACGCTTAGGATGTTAGCAACCTTCATGTGGTCTCTCCTATTAGTACTCAATGTCTTTCCAGAAAGAATTCTGACCAGAAAAATATCAGGGAAATCATTTGATTCTTTGGATTCTTACGATATGATGATGGTGATGATGATAATTGTTCTCATCACTTCCCATCCATGTTCCTTAACCAATGAGATTATTGTGTTTGTTACAAATGCAAAAAGTTCAAACGGCATCAAAATATCTGTCATAACAGGGGGCTCACATCGTTGATTTTTAGAGCTGAGAGTGACGAGCACAAACACTTAGGGTGTTGGCAACCTTCCATAAGTACCCGATGTCTCTCTAGAAAGAATTCTGACTAGAAAAATATCGGGGAATCCAATGCCAACAATAGAATATCGATGATGATGATGATCATCATCATCATTTAGAGCTGAGAGTGACGAGCACAAGCGCTTAGGATGTTGGCAACCTTCCATAAGTACCCAATGTCTCTCTAGAAAGAATTTTGACTAGAATAATATCGGGGAACCCAATGCCAACAATAGAATCTTTGGATTCATACGATGATGATGATGATGATGATGAGCATGCGTTACGTAGATTTTTCCCCATTGGTAGTTATGCGCTTTTTACTTAAAAAAAAAAATGGCTGCTGCTGCTGCTAAAACTGTTCAAAAAAATTTGTTCAGTGTATGGTGACAAAGCTATAAGAGTATCAAGTGTTCGGAAATGGTTTGAAAAATTCAAAACGGAAAACATCAATCATGAAGACGACTTTTGCAGTTGAAGACCCTCAAAATTTTATATTGATGTTTTAAAGAAAAAAGTCTAACAGGTCCCTTCTGTAAGTACCTAATGTCTCCCTGAAAAGAGTTCTTACTAGAAAAATATCGGGGAAACCAATGCCAACAATAAAATCTTTGTATTCATACGATATGATGAGGATGAGGATGATAACAACGACAAGTTTTTGTGTCTCCCCATCCATGTTCCTTAACCAATGAGATTATTGTATTTGTTAAAACTACAAAATTTTAAATGGCGTCAAAATATCGGTCGTAGCAGGGAACCCACGTCGTCGATTTTATTTTTTTAGAACTGAGAGTGATGACCTCAAGCGCAGGGGCTACCAAAACCTGAAAACGTTTATGGATCTCGGATGAACTTACCCTGACATTCGTCCATTTGGCTTGCTTCTGTTCGACGGTGTGTGACAACATGAGACTTTTGATAAGCGTGATCATGTTAGTGAAAGATTTCGGGCTTGGGATGATGTTGAATGGTGGTGGTACTGTGGCCCCTTCTGCAAAGTAACTGATCCAAAGGCGGGAACGGGCGAACTTCCATTCTTCATCTGCTTGGCTCTGAGAAACAAGACAGCAACAATAAAGAAATAAAAACTCAATGAAAAGTAAAAACATGCAAAAGAATATATATATATATATATATATATATATATATATATATATATATATATCAGTGTTGGGACGATTAATTGCTATGCAGAAACTAACTGTTATTATTATGTCTATACTGTCTCGATTCGTGCGTATACTCCTCATAAAAATTAGAAATTCTTTGCTTAGAAAGAAAAAAAAATGCATGACGATATAATGTTGCAAGGATAATGTCTCTGCTTTATCGTTATTTTCATGGAAAGTGTTCGACTGAGCTTCAATCTATGGTACCCCCTCGTCAAACTTTCACAAGAAACACTCGTCTAGTTTAAAACACTATCAATAATTACCTCCACTCTTTATTTGTGCCTAAACCTAAACATAGATTCCATGATCAAAGCTTCTTTTCTAAGAACTGCACGCTTGTGGAATTGTCTTCCGTTTTCCAGCTGACTACAATATGGTTGTCTTCAAGTCTAACGTAAACAAGTTTTCGATGAGCCATTCCACTTGTTAACAAATTTACCGAATTTCCATTACTAACGATTACTTTATTGTCCAATTGACTACTATAAACTCTTAACCCTTATCCTCGAGTGGTCTCTGGACCTTGATAAGAGGTTTTGCCTATGTAAAAACAAAAAGAAAAAAATTATATATATATATATATATATATATATATTATTGTTGGGACGATTAATCAGAAGCTGGAATCAGAAAAATCAGAATCGGAAAATTTTGTGCCTATTTTCCGATGCCAAAAATGATTCCTTTAATTTTCTTTTTTTATATGATTTTGTTTTAATCAAAATCTTCCAATTGCTGGTAGTAATAATAAAATAATCAATATTTATCGATTTTTAAACAACCAGTAAAATCAAAATCTATAGATCATCCTATAATGGTATCAGAATCAGGAAAATTATTGAAATTGTCCCATCACTAATATATATATATATATATATATATATATATATATAGTAGAACCCTGGGATATGGTGGCCCTAGGGTATGTTTTTTTCAGGTTATGATGTGGAATACAATGTTTTTCCGGACCCTGGTTACGGTATTTGCCCCGCCTTACGGTGTTATTCATAATGTTATTTGATTATATATATGTGTATTACATACTGTACTGTATTTTGTTACTAATTTTTTAATATGTACTATATAAAATTTTGCTTAGGCCTTGCGATACGGCGATTTCACCAACCCCGGAATAGATTAATGCCATATCCCAGGGTTCTACTGAAAATATATATGTACTAGCATGGGTGCCCGGCGTTGCTCGGCTGTTTGGAGGTGTATGCTGAGCAAAAAAAAAAAAAACGGTCAATTTTTTTAACTTTGACCCCTATTATGACCCTTTAACATGTGTTGTTTTGGGCTCAAATCAAGTTATTAAGTTAGATCCATGTCCAAGGAACCAATATCTAAAATTTCAAGTGTTTAGACCCAAAATTGTCGGAGGAGTTTGGTAGAGTTCTCAAAGATTAAATCGTGAACCCCTTAACAGCGAAATTTCTGGCCGAAAACCGATCACATCGATTTTCCCAAATCTCAGTACCCTGTATATCAAATTTCGAGTCTGTAGACTAAGAATTGACAGAGTTATTGCGTAGGGAAATGTACACAGACACGTTCACTTTTATAGATATATATAGATATATTAGGAAATTAAAGAAATAATGAAAGATGTTTTAAATGGAGACTCATCAAGAAAAAAAGCTCAACATTTAAGATAGAGCTTGTGTATATTAAGAAAATATTATGCAATTCTATCTTCCCCTTTTTTCCCTTTCTTGCCCTTCTATCCACATACTCACCCACTTCACCCCACCTTATCTCTGCGAATATAACCTTTCCCTGTACCTTTATTTAAACTATCACCCCATTCGTCCGTATACCCTGCTCACCCTCCCCTATATGACACTATTCTTAAGCGCTCTCCACTCTATTTACCAATCTTCATCTTAATTCTGGCCCTAAATATTTCCCCTAGCTTACCATGGGAAACCCCCAAATATTTAGCCAAGCCATAATTTCCAAAACACCAATTAGATTGCAATCTACCCCCCACCCCGGTTCCATATGTTATCCGTTTTCTGGTTTACGGCCAATATTTAACGGAAAATACCTTAAAAAGGGTAAAAATCGGGATTTTCCAGAAAGCAGTGCAGTTTCATAGTTTTCTGATGCCAGATTTCGAAAATTGGTCTGGATAATGAAATTTGAGTAAGAATGACAAGAATTATCTGGATTTATGGTTTAAACGGTCATTGTGGGTTGTCCGAAATGGAAAAATGGGCAAGTTCAAATTTTTTCAGTCGGGTTAGAATTAAAATGATTCCCGAGAGCAAACTTTTTCACCCAATTGGAATATGATGGCTTTTTATGTCTAGATTCTTATTTCTGAAGCATGAGAAATTTCATCTCAGGGTTTTTTTTTTTTTTTGCAATCTTTTGTTAAAATATACCGACCAAACGCAAATTTTGCTTCTTTTTTTTTTAATAGAAAAAATGCTCATTTTTATGGTAAATTCTGGCCCTAAATATTTCCCCTTGCTTACCATAGGAAACCCCCAAATATTTATCCTAGCCATAATTTCCACAACTCCAAAGACTCCAATTCGATTGCAATCTACCCCCGTTCCATATGTTATCCCTCACATGGATTCCTCACCTACCCACATGCTTTATCTCCCTCCCATTTTCAGATATCTTTAAATTTGCCTCCTAATATCTCCTCCCTAGTGTACTCTCAGCTAGACGTTGCATATCCTTATACATAACTT
>NC_136515.1:4736684-4846684 GCF_053919585.1 Euprymna scolopes | reverse complement strand
ATAAAAACGTAAAAATTAAAAAATAAAAATTAAAAATAAAAACGTAAAAATAAAAATAAAATAAAATAATTGAAATAATAAATAATTAAAAATAAAAATAAGAATAAAAAGTAAAAAAAAAAAATTTAATTCAAACACAATAATTCCAATTGCACAAACGTAACAATGACGAATCAAAAATCAAAATACTTGGGGGAAAAAATTACAGTTAATTTTTTACAGAAAGAAAATAATGCATAAAACAAGTGCTGGATTTGGTTAGTATTGGGTCTGTGATGCACGCTAGGGAAAAGCAGAAAAAGTACAGAATAGTTAACAATCGAAAACTCATTAACAAACAAACAAAAAACAACACATAACTGACATAAAACGCACCATAATAAAATTCACTAGCATCTTTTATAGTTTTAATGTGTGCAAGCGATTTGCAAACCTTTTTTAAGCAGTAAAAGTACAGAATAGTTAACACTAAAGAATTTGTCAACAAAAAAAAAATCAAAACAAAATACACATAATTTATATAAAACGCATTTGAATGAAATTCTCTACTGAATTTTCCTACTTTTACTGCGTGGAAACAATTCATGAAACTTTTTTTGTATAAACAAGAAAGGTACAGAATAGTTAACACTAATTAACATCCATCAGCGTCGTGGACACAGAGGAGGATATGCTACAGTGCCAACAGCCAGTCCTTCATATGCATCACCGCACTGATCGATGGAGGCTATTTCCCTATTATAATCTATTAATTATTCAAGTCCGCTTCATCCCAAACCATTTTGAGTACGACGCAGAACTGCATCTTGTTATCGGTCTACTAATTGGGGAACTACAAAGTAGTAGAGAATAGTTAACACTCGATAACTCATAAACCAATAGTAAACAACTAATAATTTATATAAAACGCCTTAGAATAAAATTCTCTGCTTAATCTGCCTAGTTTTAAATGTTTGGAAACAACTTGTAAAACTTTTTAAACAGTAAGAGTACAGAATAGTTAACACCGGAGAATTCGTAAATGGAATAAAACAAAACAAGCAATAAATTATATAAAACGCTCCAGAATAAAATTCTCTACTGAATCAGCCTAGTTTTAAATGTTTGGAAACGATTTGTAAGATTTATTTATCTTTTTATCACAATTACGGTCAGGTCTATTCCAACTCTGAGGCGTCGCAGTACCTGACAGTGTCCTATCCTTGGGTTAAATAAAATTTGTCCTGTCTAAAACACAAAACTACCTCAAACACCATTGAGCAAGGTATTAACCCATACCCCACCCTACCTCACCATTACAAAATTCATCTTTAGCAGCCTTTTCTATCTTTTTTTTTTTTTTTCTTTTCAACCTATCCTATTTCCCTTTTGAAGCTCGTCAGCTCTGGAAGGCAGTCCATCTAGGGCAAGGTAAACCCGACTTTTAAACCTTCCCTGCCTTGTGGAATACCCACCAATGGGAGAAGCTTCCGGAATAAACGTTAGAGGAACATTCAGAATGGACTTTCTAAGGCAGTTCAATGTTACCTACAACTTGGGACAAGATCAAAGTGTAGTATCTGTTCCGGCAGATACTGCAAGCAAAGACCATATGTGGGGGCAACTCCACATATAAGACCTTGGTCAATGTAGGGGAAACCCTTCATACCAATTGTCACTATCCAGCTCCCCTACTCCCCGGGGAGTTGGTCCCCATTTCCCCTTCACTCCTCACTTTAAAAATCGGCCTTGTGCCTAATTTGCTCGGTGGGGGAGCAAATAAATACCATCTGTTCCGGCAGATACTGCAAGCAAAGACCATATGTGGGGGCAACTCCACATATAAGACCTTGGTCAATGTAGGGGAAACCCTTCATACCAATTGTCACTATCCAGCTCCCCTACTCCCCGGGGAGTTGGTCCCCATTTCCCCTTCACTCCTCACTTTAAAAATCGGCCTTGTGCCTAATTTGCTCGGTGGGGGAGCAGATAAATACCATCTGTTCCGACAGATACTGCAAGCAAAGACCATATGTGGGGGAAACCCCAGATATAAGACCTTGGTCAATGTAGGGGAAACCCTTCATACCAATTGTCACTATCCAGCTCCCCTACTCCCCGGGGAGTTGGTCCCCATTTCCCCTTCACTCCTCACATTAAAAATCGGCCTTGTGCCTAATTTGCTCGGTGGGGGAGCAAATAAATACCATCTGTTCTTCAGATGCTGCACTTCTATTTCTTGTTCTCTTTCGGTGGAGGAGAAATCCTTCACGACTGAGACAATTTTTATTTTTGTACCTTTTCTCCACGTTAAAAAACGACCCTGGTGTCTAACTCTGTCCCATGGGGAGGCATAGTAAATAGGTACAACTCATTCTATCAATTTCTGCAACAGTGTTGATGCCAAACTATAATTTTTGCATCCATCAGCAAGATAGAGTGTGGGAATGTGCTACGTGGATAACAGCCTGTCCTCCATAGCACGCCGCTCAAGCTAGCATCTAAATCAGTGGTTCCCAACGTTTTTGTTTGTCCGGCTCTCTCAAGACATTTCCATTAAGCCTTGTACCCCCTTAAATTTATGTTACCAGATGCATTCAATAAATTTCCAGACTTTTTTTTATTGCTAGTACACACATGAAACTCTAGTCTTTTTCAAAGTAATCTCCTCTGGCTGCAATGCACTTGTTGTGCCGTTCTAACAACTTCTGGAAGGCCCCATGGAAAAGTCCTCTTGTGTGAGCGTATCAATGACCCTTGTCACAGGCTCTTTCATCTCCTCAAGTATCTCATAACGACAGCCTCTAAGGTTTTCCTTGAGCTTAGGGAATAACCAAGTTACAGGAAGCAAAGTCTGGACTTTAGGGAGGGTGAGGAACTGGCTTGATGTCCATCTTAATAAACAGTCTGTGACAAGCATGAGGTCGTGAACTGCACCCTTGGAACAAACTTCATGCAAATCTTCTGCATCTTCAGTTCCTCATAATTGTGTACAGTTCCCACACTGACATCAAACTGTGCACTTATTGTCTCTATAGACACATGACAGTCCTTAGACAGGAAATTCTTTATTTGGCCAATCAACTTTGGTCTTCTGACTTCCTTACTCCTCCCACACCTCTCATCATTCCTTATAGACTCCCTGTCTTTCTTAAATCTCTTATGCCACTCAAAAACTGATGCTCGATTCATGCAAGATGGTCCAAAAGCAGTTTGAAGCATTCCATACATTTCTGTATATATATATATATATATGAACAAATGATTAATAAAACATGTTAAAAGACATCTTGAAAAGAGTTAAAAACATCTATATATATATATATATATATATATATATATATATATATATAGATATATAGATATATAGATATAGATATATATAATAAAAACTACAATTAAATTTACCAAAATGATCTAGGATGGTAAAATTAAAGTATATTATAAATATTAAAGAATTAATATTTATAAAGTTATCTCAGCCAGATGTAAAAGCTCAATAAAACCAAATAGGAGATAGAGCTTAGAATACAAGCAAACAGTTAATAAAACATGTTAAAAAACACTTTGAAATGAGTATATATATATATATATATATATATATATATGTGTGTGTGTGTGTGTGTGTGTATAGCAACGATTTTACATTTTTGAGACTTTTATGATTTTTAATATTTTTAAAATGTTTTCATAACGCGTTTCGAGCCTTCAGATATTTTTTAGTTAAAAGTTAAAGTTTATGGAATTTCCCCTTACAAGACATTTTAGTTTCACTAGTACGAATGTGTTTTTTGAAGGAAATGCCAATATGAGATTTTCTGCCTCCAGTGGGGCAGGTTAAAAGTTGTATATTTATATTTATGTTAGTTATCTTCATCGCCTTACTTTGAAAAAAAAAAAAAATTATCGATCACAATTGAATTTTTAAAAATGATTCCGATGAACATCTGGATGATTTATTTTTAAGGTTTCCTGGAGAGTGGTCTCATCGCTGATTTTTGAGAGAACGTAATTTCATCGCACATGTAACTGTAGATTTAAAAATACTTATTAATATTTAAAAAAAAAGCATTATATGCTAGCAGGCCGCCCGACGTTGCCCGGTCGTAAAATACACACAAATATTATATTTTAATTCATGCAGAAACTGAGACATATGCATGTGAGTATTATGTTGTTTTTTTTTCTAAGCAGTTCACTTCTTGTAAGTAAAAAAAAAAAAATACTCGAGCTGAGATCGAAACCAAAACCTAAAGACAATGAATCAAGTACGATAACTATTAGACCAGCTTGACACGATATTTACAAGTGTTTTCAAACCTACTTATCCTTAAATTAAGGAAGCTGTCATGTTTTTCGGCTGCGTATGAGCATTCGTGAAACATTTGACAAGCATAAAAATATGATGACTTCCACGTACCAATTTTTCAATTTGGACCCCTTAGAAGCCCTTTTCCCGGATAAAAAACGATTACAAAGTTTTTCACGTCTGAATACCCTATATACCAAATTTCAAGTCTGTAGATCAAAAATTCGTTGAGTATATAGGTTGAAAAGTGCCCTCACATGCACACATTCTCACTTTTATATATTCATTTATATGATTAGAAAACTCTGTAAACCGTCCGACCGCCCTTACTTGCATCTTGTCTATCAAAAACATTGTTGTCATGGAAACCAGCTCGGATTCAATAAAATTCACAATCCTTTCCACAGTCCAGTTGAGTACAGATAAAGTCTTTGCTTAACTTGTAGACATTGTTTCAATCATGATTTGTTAGGTTTTGGTTTCGGTTTCGATTCTAGCTGATGGTACTCAAATAATATATTTTTATACTTTTGAAATGATGACTATATATTGGGTACAATATAATAAGAACAAAATCTGCATAAATTAAAATATCATATTTAAGCGTATTTTTATGACTGGGGAACGTCTGGCGCCCCTACTAATATATATATATATATATATATATATATATATATATATATATATATATATATATATATATAGTAATTTATAAAATATATATGGCGATTAAGCTACACTGAATATGCATAAGCCTGAGGAATCCTATAGTGGATGAAACGCCGAATATTCAGTGTAGCTTAATTGCCATATATATTTTATAAATTACCAACTAGCTCTACCTACGTATTGAGCACTTTTGGAGTAAATACTTAAAGTTTACGCATAAATCTATACTTTCGTATATTAATTTTATGTGAGTAAATGACGTAGTTATATATATACAGGGTGGCCCAGAAGTCGCGCACCATATATTTATATTTATATATTTTTTTGTTTCAGATTTTATTCGGCCCAGAAGTCGCGCACTATATATTTATATTTATATATTTTTTTGTTTCAGATTTTATTCGATATGGGCGAGAAATTGACAATGCAAGAAAGAGTTAAATTGATTTTTATGTTTGGATGAGATGGGGCTACATGCCGCTCGGTAGCTAAATAATTCAACCGCACTCATCCCGAGCGAGAAAAACCATTGAGCCATACCACTGTCTGCCGTTTGATCAAACGTTTCCAAGAAACAGGTTCAGTTGCTGACCGCGAGAGATGTGGTGGACGAAAGAGTGTAACTGATGAGGAAACATCAACTATGGTTTTGGCGAATGTTGCTAGAAGCCCCGTGAAATCAGGAGAATAAGCCAGGAGCTTACGATTAACAAATCATCAGTACATCGTATTCTTAAAACGCAGAAATGATTAATAAAATTGATATTCATATTTGTTTTTATATAAATCTACATGGTGCGCGACTTCTGGGACACCCTGTATATATATATATATATATATATATATGTATATATATATATATATTTCTGTGGAAATATACTTTATTTCTTTATAATATGTACCAATCCTTATTTAAGAAGCTCAATGTAATTCCAGAGCAATATAATGAATGAATGACAAAAGTCTATATTCCAAAGTTCATGATGTTCACCATCTTATAATTTATTCCTTTAATTCAGTTGATATTTACAATTCTTGACAGTATCTGTTTCGTAGCACAAAATCAATCACTTAATTATTATAACGATTAGTGAATCTATTTTGCCCTTAACTCATCAGAAGAAATGGCAACACTCAATCCGTCAAAAGGAAATAAAGTGCGTTTTGACATGATTAAAACCTGAAAAATAATTTTGTGCTACGAAACAGACACTTTCAAGAATTGTAAATGTCAACTGAATTAAAAGGAATAAATTGTAAGATGTCAACATATGAACACACACACACACATATATATATATATATATATATATATATATGTGTGTGTGTGTGTGTTTAGATTTCTCGGCTTTTAATTATACAGCAAGAATACCAGAATTACTCAATTCCACATTAAATAAACCCAGATATGCCATAAAACAAGACAAACATGCAAACAAGACAAGCAAGCAAGCAAGCAAGCAGTTCTCACAGATATGATGTGATAGGAATTGCTCATCATTGCAATAAGCATGTTCAGCAAGACGATGATGGCGATCAGGCTGTAGGCGCCAAACATCAGCTTCCCGATCAGTTCCGTGAACTTGTGCGGCTCGTCCAAGTGGGCGTCTTCGAGGTCTATCAGCCCAAAGATCGCCCAGTACAGACTCTGCAAGATTTCAAAAAGACTGCAAAAGAAGCAGAAGAAATTGACCGTCAACAGGAAGCGCCGGTGGAATTATGATGGTTCCTTATAGAAATTTGTCCGGAAAGTTTCACCACACCGATCGGCGTAGCGACGTTTATCCTCGAAAAGAAATGTTCAGTTCTTGCACGTGAGAATGTCGGAATGATTCACACGGAGATAAGTGCTGAAAGTTGAACCGAGAGCGACAGTTTTGGGAGAGAAGGAATAACAACCATGTACTTAAACAAATAATAAAGAATGACGTGATAGAAAGAGTCTGTCAGGCATGTGTATGCAGTGTGATAATGCATGAAAGTGAAACCTGGCAAGTGAGGGTTGAAGACATGCGTTGCATGGAGAGAAAACCAGTGCAACTTTACTATAGTGTGCCTTCGTAAAAATGCATTTCAGAGAAAGACATTATTTCGTACTTACATGTCATGTCGAAATTAGTATAAATTCCAAAAAAATTACGAAAAATGGTCCAGTAGAAGAATAGTTATAAGTAACTAACGATCAAATATTTTTATATGTTCAAATATTTATTCATTGTGTTTGATTTGGTTGTTTTGTAGAGGAAAATTCTTCCATTTTTTTTTTTTTTTTTTTACTTTGCAGAACATGATAATTCTCCCCACTCATTATCTGTGCCTGAACCTAAACGTATATTCCATGAACAAAGATTCTCTCTTAGAACTGCACGCCCGTGGAATTGTCTTCCGTTTTCCTACTTTTCAAGCTGACTACAATATGGTTGTCTTCAAGTCTAACGTAAACAAGTTCTTGATGAGCACTTAAGTTAACAAATTTACCGAATTTCCATTACTAACGATTACTAAATTGTCCAATTTCTACTGTACACTCTTTAACCCTTATCCTCGAGTGACCTCTTGGCCTTGATAAGTGGTGATGCCTATGTAAAAAAAAAAAAAGCAAAAGTTTTCGAACTTGCAATTTCACTGTCAAACCTTTAGATGCTTGAAATCAGGGAGAGATAACTGCTCTCAGGTCAGCCATCTTGTTTGTTCTCAATAATACTACACTTTTTTCCCCCAAAAAATTAGCTGTATCGCATCTTCTGCTGGATGATGTTTCGTAAAATTTGGAATTTAAACTAATTTCGGCATAACACATAACATACATTTGTCCGAAAAATACACGATTGAGTCGGACGACACACTACAGTAAAGTTGTACCGAAAAACCATATGAGGATGACACTATGGGTGTGTAATGGAGTTGGGTCAAAATTTGAATAAGGATTCTTGGCATAAGGTTTAATACCATTATATCTTGATTTTAATCTTTGTAATCAGACATAAGTGGTGAAAAGTTGTTATGTTTGGTAAGTAATTTTACCTGTCCTGGGACGGGTATACTTCAAGTAATCTATAACGTAAAAAGATATTTGTGTTTATGTATGTATGTACGTATGTCCAGCTAAAAGCGAAAAACTACGAAACAAACAACCACAAAGGTTGCAGGCAAGATATGACCTTTATTCTTGCAATCAGATTTGCTCTTCCAAGAAACGGGTGCGTGTGAATAGGTACGTGATCAACAAAAGATGCATATCTTCTATTGTATATATTGCAGTTGTTTGTGTTTTACTTCAGTAAGTTTTAAGAGATCAAGGGGTTAATCCCTCCTGGAGCTAACACTTGATTCTGTTATGATTTAAATTTATATCCGAGGGCTCTTTTAAGAATAGATATTGTTCCCTTTATGGCTGCTATTTGTATTTCTTTACAGCTTGGTCTTCCAAGGATTGCTTCTAAGTATTTCTGAAGATTCTTTTTTATTAAACCAGTTGCTCCTATCACAACCGGTATAATGTTTATTTCTTTCAGAGACCATGTCGTTGTTAGACCATTTTTTAGGTCCTGATATTTTGTTATCTTTTCCCGTTCAGCTCTATTAAGACCAAAGTCACTTGGAACTGTGACATCGACAATGAGTGCAGTTCTTTCAAGCTTGTTCCATATAACAATGTCTGGTTTGATGGCCTTGTCTTTTATGTATCTGCCTGCCTGTATGTCTTTGTTATAGAACACGGTCACATTTCTGTTTGATGTTATTGGTGGTGGTTCATGTTTCCAAATGTTCGGCGATCTGTCAAGTTGCATCTCTCCACAGATCTTCCAATGGAGGTACTTGCATATAAAAGCAACAAAAAACTATCCACAAAGTCGGTATTTTCCTGATTGGCTTTTCCTGGATGAATGATATTTGAAATTTAAAAAATACATATTCCTTCTCTGGTATTCAACTGTGACAGGTTTTGTCAGTTGTATGTGTGCATGTGTTTGTCCGGCTAAAATTTAAAAATTACTTCGAACCAAACACCCACAAACTTGATCAGCATTGCCCCGCTTGAATAATATTTTTTTTTAAATTTAAAAACCAATTGTTCTCAAGTTTACCAAGTTTCGTCAGGGTGTTAAATAACGGGACCAATAAACCAGAATGAGAATTGAAGTAACAAAACTCCTGGACAATCCAGGTACCTGAAAATGGCAAGCAGAATAGAGCGGCCCAGATCCTGACATGTGACGTAAACGATACATCAAATTCTGAGTAAAGAAACAGGCTTATTCGACATGCATCCCTCTGCCTGTTTTACAATTCTTCCCTTGGACTGCTAGACTTTGGAATTCCCTTCTGGATCCCTACTTTTCTGACTGTACTGACATGTAGAAGTTCAAGTGTAATGTAAACAGACATCTTGCTGCTCAACTTCCTACATAGTATCCTTGAAAATTATGTCTCAGATAGTAGCATCCTACGTCAAAGTGGCACTCTTGCTTGTTCAGGGTGAAAATGCAATAATAATAATAATAATAATAATAATAATAATAATAATAAAAGTAATAAAAGTAATAATAATAAGAGTAATAATAATAAATTCATGGGATTTGGGGAAACAAGACGGCTACGGAGATCAGAGACGCATGCTACGAATCGGTCTGTCGTCACCACCCTACCATCTCTCTCTGCCGCCAGCCACATGTTTGCCTTTATAGACAAAAAATATTGTCATTTATTTGATAAACACAGCCATATTCCGTTTGGTGTCATCGAAGTACAATGGAAACAGGGGCGAATGATAAAACTGACCGATAAAAACAACTATGCAGAGCTAATTTTTATACATACATTGTAAAAGACATGCTCGTTATGCAACAAGGGAACGAAGGGTTTTTTTTTTCAGGTATTTTCAATGTCATCTATTCCATAAAGAAGAGGTGAAAGACTTGAATTATTATTATTTCTAATACATTAAAACAATAGAGAGGAATGGTCTGGGCAGATGAAAGTGAGTGGGGAAGAACGAGGAAAGAGAGAAATCTAAAAAAGAAAAAAAAAAACGGGTTGAGAGGGAGACAGAAAGTTTAATATAAAGATGTTACACATTTTAACCTCTTCTATTTTTTTTTATTATGACACCAGGTATACAATCTAACTAATTGCTTCGTATATAAGGCAAGTATCAAATGGTGTATACTATGGACTAAGTGCTGAACATTGTACAAGTTGTGTGCCAAAATTAACCATCCATTTTGAAATACAAACAAGCATCAAAGTGGATAGCTAATTTTGGGACAGGCTGCATTGCAAGTTAAGTGCCGATTCTTACATAAATTAGTTGGTAGGAATTGCTCATCATAGCGATGAGCAAGTTGAGCAGGATAATGATAGCGATCATACTGTAACTTCCAAACATGAGTTTCCCAATCAGCTCGGTCAGTTTGTGCGGCTCATCCAAGTGAGCGTGCTCGAGGTCCACAAGACCGTAAACGGCCCAGTACAAACTCTGCAAGATCTCGAAAAGACTGAAAGAAAACGAAACCAGAACGAATCAAGAGAAGGTAAAAGATAAGAATATCAAGTCTTGGAGTCGTGCATACGGACATGGCAACAGTAAAATAGACGGAAAAGTTTTAGAGGGAACCAGATTGTGCGCCATACTGTGGATCAACCTGACTGTAAATCTACATCTATACTCTTATATAAAATTCACTGTGTGTGTGTGTGTAGGTGTGTGTGTGTGTGTGTGTGTGTGTGTGTGTGTGTGTGTGTGTGTGTGTGTAAGAGAGAGAGAGAGTTCCTCATAGATTAAATATGTTTTGTACAGAAATTCGTCCGATAAGTATCGAAAAAATCCGATCTTAAAAATAGTTTTTCTCCTCTTATAGATAAAAATAATTTTTACAGAGGAATATTTTTCATTATACCGGTGTTACACCCAAACGTAGATTCCATGAACAGGGCTTCTTTCTTAGAACTGCTCGCCTGTGGAACTCTATTCCGTTTGCCTGCTTTCCAGCTGACTACGATATGGTTGTCTTCAAGTCCAATGTAAACAAGTTCTTATTGAACCGTCCCCCTAAGTAATCCAAGTTATAAAATTCCCACTAATGCTTACTATGCTAAAATCAGAATGACTAATGTATACCCATTAACCCTTATCCTCAAATGGCTTCTGGGCCTTGATAAGTGGTGACCTCCGCGTAAAAAAAAAAAGAAAGCTTAGTGTTGAAACTGAACCTAGGGTTTTGTTTCAATATCATTATTGTTCTAATTTTTATGTGCTTGATTACAAACTGAACTGATCTACATCTACACTCGTATATAAAAGTCACTTTGTGTGTGTGTATGTGTGCGTGTTTCTTCCTCATAGGTTCCGAAACGGCTGAGCCTATCTTTTGCAATTTTCACACAAAGCTAATTTATATGTCTGGCAGTGTTCTTAGATATGTTTTGTACAGAAATTCATCCGATAAGTATCGAAAATCGAAAAAATTTAATCTTAAAAAGAGTCGTTTCTCTCTCATAGATAAAAAAGAATCGATAAGTGGTGACTACCTTGTAAAAAAAAAAATGGCCTAACAAAACGTTTATAATGAAACAATGTGCTTAAAACACAAGGAACTCTCCCTTTTCGACTTTTTTGCTAAGAGCCACTATCACCTTTTTATGCAAATATTATGCAAGTATAAATCATGTAGAATATTTGCATGAATATAATCACACGTAATTGTTAACTAAAGATGATCAGCCATAAAACAAAACCGAAAAAAAACTAATAGGGAATTAATTAAACTGACTGTTTAAAAGAATATGCAAATTAGCTAGATCGTTTGCAGATGAATGCAATTCCATGGCCCATATAACAAAATTGTATTTAAAAACTATATATATATACATATATAGTTTTTAATGTGAATATCAATACACAAAACAAAAAAAATCACAGGAGTATAGATAAAACTCAGTGGACCGTTCGGACGTCCTTGCTTGTTTAAAAAAAATAAAGGAAACGGCCTATCCTGTTTTACACCCCTTACACTAGGAAAAGATATGTGAAATACTTACTTTGCAAAACTTCTGTATTTAATGTCGCACGAGTGGGTGATGCCTGCTTCACATTCCTCTGCTCTCAAAGCGGAATAATACCAGTACAAGTGGTTCAAGCCGCAAGCAAAGGAGAACAATACGAGGAAATAAACGGAAATAAACTTGACAATATCTGACACCATTCGACCGAGGGAAATCTGTAAGGGTCCAAGATGGGCATTGACTGTGAAAATGTAAATTAATTTCAAAGAACTGAAGATGTTGGCTCCAGCAAAAAGGGCCTCCGCGATCAAATTCGGATCATATGCATCCCAATGTTTTCGTTCTTCATACGCATAAGGATTGTGTTCAGCCCTTTCTTTGCGAACCTAAAAAGACAATTTTGAAAAGTTATAAAGTCAAAGAATATCATGCAACCTATAAGCATTCAGTTTGTAACTTCTCAATTGTGTAAGAATTCGTTCTGTAACTAATCAATTTGTAAATGGTAAGCATTCAATTTTTAAATTTCCAATTTTATTGCCATTCAGTTTGTAAGTTTTTACATTTTGTAAACATTCAATTTGTAAGTTTTTAATTTTGTAAACATTCCATTTGTAAATTTTTAATTTTGTAAACATTCAATTTGTAAATTTTTAATTTTGTAAACATTCAATTTGTAAATCTTTAATTTTGTAAACATTCAATTTGTAAATTTTTACATTTGTAAACATTCAATTTGTAAACTTTTACATTTGTAAACATTCAATTTGTAAATCTTTAATTTTGTAAACATTCAATTTGTAAATTTTTACATTTGTAAACATTCAATTTATAAGTTTTTAATTTTGTAAACATTTAATTTGTAAATTTTTACATTTGTAAACATTCAATTTGTAAGTTTTAATTTTGTAAACATTCAATTTGTAAATTTTTACATTTTGTAATCATTCAATTTTTAAATTTCCAATTTTATTGCCATTCAATTTGTAAATTTTTACATTTTGTAAACATTCAATTTGTAAATTTTTAATTTTGTAAGCATTCAATTTGTAAGTTTTTAATTTTGTAAGCATTCAATTTGTAAATTTTTACATTTGTAAACATTCAATTTGTAAATTTTTAATTTTGTAAACATTCCATTTGTAAATTTTTAATTTTGTAAACATTCAATTTGTAAATTTTTAATTTTGTAAACATTCAATTTGTAAATCTTTAATTTTGTAAACATTCAATTTGTAAATTTTTAATTTGTAAATTTTTAATGTTTGAACATTCAATTTGTAAATTTTTAATTGTAGAAGCATTTAATTTGCAAGTTTTCAATTTTATAAGCATTCAATAAGTATGTTTTCAATTTTGTACGCATTTAGGTCAATTCATTTCATTTATTGGAATGCTAACTGCAACGAATGTTCGAAAAGCCCTCAGGTTGCAACTGCTTGTTGTAGTATGATGAACAAAACTCTGGTTTGATAAATAGATGAATAACCAAGGAAAAGCTGGTGCTCCAACCACTAACCTCTCCCTCTTGGACAGGGTGAAAAAACAGAATTTCTAACCTAATAGATCCTGCACAGCCTGTCAATCTCCAGCTTCTCTCAGGATCAGGTCACATCCGAGTCAAAACTCCTGGATGTTATTTTCATGGTAGGTGCTTGACTGAGCTCCAATCCCACCCCCCATTAAATATTCCCAGCAAAAACTCGTCTACTTACAACCAATGTAAGGAATTTCCCTTCCTACCTCCATGTATTTAAAGTTAAGAAAAACTAACACAAGCAAAATTTCTTTCTGTATGTGGAATACAATACTAGAAAGCTATTTTCCCAGCCGACCACAGCATGGTTGTTTTCAAGTCCAATGTAAACAAGTTTTTTTTGGTGGTTCTCTTAAATAATCAAATTCTGCCTAGATTAAACCAGGGTCTGCAATTCTTATCTCACCATGACACAAGCCATTAACCATTGTACTTTATAACATCGTCGTTAGATTTTAATGCGGATCCAACATTGTGTATAAAAGTCTCGAAAAGAAACCATAATTAAAACCCAGCAGCATACAATTAATAACATTATGTATAAAACCAGTAATGATATTTGAAAATGCATCACAATACAATTTTATTCAGTGACGCTTATTCTGGCATCAAAGAATTTAAATTGCTAGTGTTTTTCCTGGAACAGTGTGAAAACGTTCTCTTGGGATTCCCGTTTCACAGCTACCTTTAATACAATATGTCGTTTTACTTCTTTCGTGGTCCTGGATGTGACCTTAAACTATATCTGATGGTGAGGCCCCAGCTTGCGGGCTTTGGGGAGTGTGGAGCCACCCTTTAATTGCCATTGCTCCCAGGTCCACTCTGACCCGGAGTGGTAGTACCTGTTAGGGTCCCAACTATGGGTTAAATAGAAACGGACTTGAAAACAACAGATATATTCTATTAAAAAAATCTTTTCTTCAAAATAACTGGATTCTGCATTACATAACCTGAAAAGGGTTGATATGCCATAAAAACAAACAACTACCCTAACCTCCTACTTTGGTGGCAGCTACTTTGTTTGTGAAAACTGCACCCAGGTAGTTGATATCTTCTACATTTCCAACATTTTGATATATTGAGGAGTGTGGAGCCACCCTTTAATTGCCATTGCTCCCAGGTCCACTCTGACCCGGAGTGATAGTACCTATTAGGGTCCCAACTATGGGTTAATAGAAACCGACTTGAAAATAAATATATTCTATTAAAAAATTATTCTTCTAAATCTTTAGATTCGGCATTAAATAACCTGAAAAGGGTTGATATGCCGTAAAACAAAAACAATCAACCAATCAATACAAACCTTTCTACCTGAGTATGCACACATGTCCATACCCACATTTAGGTAGAACTCGTACATTGATAATACCGAAAAGTTGATTCGTGGCTGGCAGTCAGTTATTAATGTCTATAGAAATGATACAAAATATATTTCTAATATTGAAAACAGCTTTATTGAGTTGTGTTTTTTTTTTTTTATTTTTTTTTTACTCATGTTCACCCCTAGCACGGCACATCGCCACTTGGACGTAAGGGGCTACTAATTGGGGTCATGCCTAGGAAAGATTAACAAGATGTTGGTTTATGTTACATTCAAATGTCTGCATATCAGTACAGTCAGGGAAGCAGGTAACAGGAAAGGAATTCCAAAGTCTAGCTGTTCAAGGGAAGAAACTATTAGAGTAGAAATCGTTCTGGCATTTAGGGACCTCAACACTGAAAGGGTGTGATTTTGTTTCTAAGAGGGTTTGTCCGGCATATGTACGTCGAGCGGGCACAATTAGGCTTTCATTATTTGGTGCCTGCGAACACTGCATGCTGTACAAAAAAAAGGTTTGTACTAATTTTTAATCACAGTCTCACACATCAATCTTTGATCTATCAAAATAATCCGATAACTTTGGAGAAGAGGAGAAAGTTTACCTGCAGCCAAGCCAAAAGTCTGAGAGTGAATGTTGCCATGTACAGGGAGTTGGTGACAAAGTCCATGATGTTCCACATATCATGGATGTATTCCAGGGCTCCTTGCATCCAGATCTGTTTTATTTCAGACCATATCAAACCTGGAAGAAATCAAAATAACACACATTACGTGAAAGTTAATTATTTCACCCCCCCTCCAAAAAAAAATCATTAAAGGGCGATAACTCTTGATACTAATCAAGTAGCATTATCCCTTTTAACTTTGACAGGGCCCCATAGTAGATTGAAGAAATAGAGAATAGTCTCAACTTTGAGAAAGTCTTTAGAGTGATAACGACACTCTACAAAAATTAATTTATACATCTTTAGAGCTTGAAACATTGATCATCGTCATCTTCTACGTTTATCCAACAAAGATGGGTTCATATAGGACATATTCATCCACAATACGGCCCCGTCGGTGGGGCATTAGAATACACCGACTGCCCCTCTGCAGAGGGTAAAAGTCCCTCAATGGGGGTCCTGGATATGACCTTAAACTATATCTGACGGTGAGGCCCCAGCTTGTGGGCTTTGGGGAGTGTGGAGCCACCCTTTAATTACCATTGCTCCCAGGTCCACTCTGACCCGGAGTGGTAGTACCTGTTAGGGTCCCAACTATGGGTTAAATAGAAACGGACGTGAAAACAACAAATATACTCTATTAAAAAAATTTTTCTTCCGAATCTTTGGGTTCGGCATTAAATAACCCGAAAAGGGTTGATATGCCGTAAAACAAAAACAAACAACCAAAAAATCATCCATAATACACAGCCAAATGTTTAGCCAGAATGAAGTCCGGCTGTATTGAGATCTTACTGGTAGGCTATCCAATTGTGAAGTAAACACGCTATAATAATATTTATTGAAAAAAACTGAGACTAGCAACATCACGTCTGTGAGAAAGAGATTACAAAGAAGAAGAAGAAAAGGTGGGGCTGATCAAATTATAGATATATTTCTGCACTTTGTCAAAAATTATCAAATGGTACAGATTCACCAACCCTATTATTTTTTTTCATGGAAAGCGCTCCAGACAAGGCATGAAGCCACTTGATATAAAATAAAAAAAGAAAAAAAAAAAGAAACAATACTACTTGGAGGTTAAAATCTTGCCAACGATAAATGTTTGATGGAATAGATTCCCACTCAGAAAACAGCAATTTTTTCCTCTTTGTCGGAAACATCGCTGGGCAAAATAAGGGCAGCACTGATTTCGGTTTCTTTTTATGTTAACAAATGAAACGAACGTGCGTGAAGTTCATCAATATCGATTACCGCCCCCCCCCTCCTACAACTCTTTTCTCACAACCTAAGATGAAGTATTACTGCCACATCTGGGGAGGTGCTGCTGTAAAAATTCTTCACTTCCTAGACAAAGGACAAATTGATATTGACATCTAATGAGTGATGGTTTCTTTGCTTGCCTACAGCCTTTTTCTCCGAGAAGAGGCATCGCCATTTTATTATTTCCATGGAAGATGCTCAACTAAGCTCCAATTTCTCCCCTGCCCTCTCTCTGCTAAACATTGACGTAATAGTTTCTGCTTCAAACAGACAGATACCAAATCTCCATTATTATTATTATTATTATCTCACTAGGAGTTTTCACACAGGTTATCATCAAAAGATTATCTTTGAGAACTGTTGCATAGGGATGGGGGTCGTATTTAAGATGACGGGTACATATTTTAAGATGGTGATGAGGGAGAGACAGAAGACATTTATACAGTTTCTTTTAACACAGGAGGAGAGATACATAACGATGAGGGGGACAAGGTTCATATTAAGGATGTTTCACACATTACCTTTCGCTGTTGAATGATGACGCAACACAGTTTTACAAAAACCTGATGATAACTTCTTTATTATCGGTTCGACCGGTCGAATGATGATGACGTCAAGGAATACAAATATCGTTCTACATGATTAAACGTTCTCCCTTCGCTTCTAAAGGGACCCTCCTGTGATCATGTCAGCTCTGTCCGACCAACTCTGCTGGTTGTTCGATCCGGACTCAACTGCCTCTGATCTTCAACTCCTAGCTGCTATACTGAGAATTCATTTTTGCTATGACGTCAGACGTGTGGTCTCAAAACGTGATCGACTCACGTGGCTTAAGCATACATTTCCAAAACACACTTCTGCAACAAAGAATTCTCGCTAACATATTTTTCAACTTAACTTATTTTTCAATATGCTTTTAAATTCTATTGTTCATTATTTTTTTTTAGCTGACCTTTTTAATTCACTTTCCATAAAAGGACGCACAATTAAATTCTTTTTACAAACAAAAAATATCTAAACTATTTTATATGGAATTTAACAATGTGAAGTTCTAACATTCCATTTTCTGAATCTATTTCTGAACCTTGCATACAAGGTTCGAATCTCGGTCTATCCTAATCTCATTTTCTACTTATCTAATCTTCTTACTTACAGGAAAAGGAAACAACCCTTTTACCTGTAACAGAACAACCTGTGACGTTCCCTGGAGTCTGAGTGACAAGTCTCCCCAGATGTCCGTTACTGTCCACCTTGCGATAACATTTGCAAATTAATTTGCGTTATCGCAACAGCTGTTTATCATTGATTTCACGTTAGTAGCGACCACTGGCGTTCACTGGAATTTGAGTGGCAATAAGCCTCCCCAAGGTCTCAGTCCTCATTCGCATTCAGCCAGTGAAGGTCTGCTTTCTGTCCTCGGTCTTTTCATCCTCCTTGACCATCCTTGATTATTTGGTGTGGTATCAGTTAATGGTGTCACTTTTTCTTTTTCATTAGCAGTAGTAGTAGCAGCAGCAGAAGCAACAGTAGTAGCAGCAGCAACAACAGTAGTAGCAGCAGTACTAATAGTAGTAGTATAATTTTTAGCCGCTGGTGACGAATTGTTAATGAAATCGTTGCAAATAAATTTCTTACCTATGACGTAACCAAGAATCATCAATTCTACGATGGTTGCTGGGCTTCCACGAAGTTCCGATATCTTTTTCTCTTCTTTCATTGGGAATAAGAAAAAAAATGGATTCTCTATTCTCTGCGATACCAAGATGAGAAGGACTGAAAAAGAAGAGGAGAGGCTCATTTTATTAATGGAACACGAAATATACTATTAGTCACTTTCTGCTCTTTATATCTCCCTTTCTCTCTCTAAAGAAAGAGTGTGCGTGTGAGAGAGAGAGAGAGAGAGAGAGAGAGAGAGACAGACAGACAGACAGACAGACAGACAGAAGCGAAAAAGATAGACATAGTATAAAAGAAATGACAAAGGATAATAGAAGTAGATAGAATCTTATTAGAAAAAATGTATGACTTAGTGAGTTAATTGCAAATTACGTAATTGTTGTCATAAACACACTTTTTTCAAGCACTATGGATCATCATCAACGTAAGTTAATGAAATGCAAAAATTCTGAGTGGTAGTTTAACTGTTGAACTTCATAAGTTTTCCAGCTTTACGACAATGATAGTACCATTACCCTTTAAACTAATTAAAATTAACAATAATCACTCTTCCATCCAGCATGCTTTGAATAGATCCGTCACATCCACTATTTGAAAAGGGGAATTTTTCCCCGAAATATAATAGATATGTCACAGACCACACAAGTAAGACATTTGCACGTCATACAATTGAATAAATATATGTGTATATAGGCATAAATGTATATACGTATTGATTTGTAAATTGTCACTTGTTTTCTTCTTTCCTCATCAACACCGACTACATCCCATTCCTTGCATTGTGATAGCCTTCTAAATCTCTACTACATATCTATCCCATACAATGCTTCAAGCAAACTACATGTCATTTTTAATTAACAATAAATATTTTTTAATCATCTACATCAGTGGTTCTCAACCTTTTTTTACTCATGGACTCCTTTTCCCTTCTTTTTATCTTGGTGAACCTCTTCATAACTATTGGTCATAAGACAATCTTCTATTTTTCACTAATATAAATTTTGAGGTTTTAATAATCAAAAGAAATATTATATAATTAAGATTTATTTTTAAATGAAAACTAATTTAATGCAAATAAAGTATTCTGCAACAACTATAATAATAATAAGTTTGTTATGTTTTACCTGTGGACCCACAGAAATGGTCCATGTGGACCCCGGTTGAGAACCCCTGATCTACATCATAAAGGGTTAAAGAAACTTCAAGTGGACTGATTTACAAAGTGTAACTCATTGTGAACCTATGATAGCAAGTAGGTTAACTAGATTAATATGCAGTTTGCAGATTTAAGCATGAAATATTTTATAATAAAACAGTTTTGAAACGAATAGTAAATATTTGACAATAAGGGATTTCAAAGTGATAACAACAATAGGTCGATGACAATAACAAATAGTGGCCTCATTTCTGAACGTCAAAGATGACGCAATTGTCTGAGTTCTGGAAAGATCAGAGTTCTGTAGAACCAAGAAAACAGTAGATTATATAGAGACAATGGGAATCGAATGAGCTAGTCAGAATCAGGAAGTGGAATACGACAGACATGGAATTATATAGTCTTCTAGATAATCTGAGATTCGGTTCTGAGAACTGAAGAGACAGTTATCAAATGTAATCACAAGTGAGATGATCCAGCGGTGCGACTCGACCCAACACCCGGAAAATAAACATACATCTGAAAGAACCAAACTCTGGGTGCTTACTTATTGGCTAAAATCAAAACCAAAACATATATCCAGCATTATTCATTACCATTTGAGCTAAGTTCAAACTTTAAAAATTAATGTAGTTAAACATATGTGTATTTGTGCATGCGCAGAAAGAACATGTTTAGTCGACTTACACCTACCAAGTTCTAGTTTTTTCAGTTTTGACTCCTTATCAATTATTTTTACCGGTTAAAAACCAAATCGATTGAATTTGTTCCACAGACCCGAATCCCTTATATATCAAGTTTCAAGTCTGTAGACCAAAAATTGACAGAAATTTGGTCCCTACCAAACTGCTCTGTCAATTTTTGGTATACAGAAAATAATGAATTATCAAATATATATGACTTGGATTTTACTCTCCAGCTTGGCATATGCTATTTAAAAAATGCAATTCATTCTGGAATATACCAGCATTCATTGGATTTTATAACTGTTCTTGTATTCTCATAATTTTAACTTGGAGTATCTTTTTGACACTATCATTTAAATTTTAATTTTCAAATTTATGTGCTGATAAGCAAAATTTATAATTACCCACATCTATTTTGCTAATTTCCTCTGATGAGATGAGCCATTCATTTAAATTCATGGATTAACTTTACTAATTATTTGTAATCCATTTATCAAACAATAAATTTGTTGTTATTCTACATAATTTAACTCAAAATTTCCACTTATACTAGCGAAGGTCCCCAGCATTGCCCAGGGTGTGGAGAGGTAAGAGTTGATACTCTTACCTCTCCACACCAGCAACAGAAATCCAAAAAAATTTGTTTTTTAAATGCTGTAAAAAAAAAAGTGAAAATAGCAGTGAGTACCCGTGCAAGCGCAAAAAAAAAATATATATATATATAGTTGGCAGGCAGGCTCGAACCTGTAACGTAGTTGAAGAAAAGAAAGTGAATAAAAGCCAACTGGTTAGACCTTGGGCCCACTGCGACATACGACATCGCTGGCATTTGAAATAAGGTTAGTCATTGCAAGTCATATGATGACTTTGCAAAAATCTCGACGAAAAAAGTGACCCCTCCTTGTAAAAAATGGTCCAGTTTACGGTGAAAGAATGAATGTGTTTGGCCAATTTTTGGATATTTGTTGGCCGAGAGATTGAGCTTTTAAACGATACTAATTTTGTCAGTGTTGGTTGCGCGTGTCAAAAAGTTTTAGTGAGACATACAAACATACACCCACACACACTAACAGATGTTTGAGATTTATGTAATAGATCATATTCTAGCAGAGGTATCTGGTGTTGCCCAGGTTTGGAGAGGTTTTATGGTAAGGCATTTAGCAATGGAGCCCTAAAAGAAAATTTAAAAATAAAAATTTAACTAATCCTATAAAAAACATGAAAATAGCAGCGAGTACCCGTGTGAGCGCAAAAAAAGAAAAAAAAATTAGGTGCAGTAGCCAGGCTCGAACCTGTAACGCGAAGAGGGAACAGAAGATGAAAAAAAGCCAACCGTTTTGCCTTCGCGCCCACCACGACAAACAACGTGTCGGGTTTCAAAATAAGGCTAGTAATGATTACTTTGCAAAAATGTAGACGAAAAAAGTGATCCCTCCTAGTAAAAAAACATAAGTAAAGTATAAATGTTTTGGGCCAAATTTTTGAATATTTGTCGACCGAGAGACTGAGCTTTCAAACGATACCAGTTTTGTCAGTGTTGATCGCATGTGTCAAAAGTTTTAGCGAGACATACAAACATATACACGCACTAACAGACGTTTGAGATTTATGTAATAGAAGATTATATATATATATATATATATATATATATATATATATATATATATATATAGGGAGAGAGAGAGAGCGAAAGAGAATGGGAGAGAGAGACAGAGAGAGGAAGAGTTAAAATGATGGAGGCGAGAGACGAGAGAAAGAGGGTAAGAGAGTAGAAAGAGAGTGAAGGAAGTAGAAAAAGAAAAAGAAAAAGAAGTACAAGAAAAAAAGAAAAAGGAAGAAAAAGGTAAAAAAAGAAAAAAGAAAAAGAAATAAAAGAAAAAGAAAAAGAAAAAGAAGTAAAAGAAAAAAAGAAAAAGGAAGAAAAAGGTAAAAAAAGAAAAAAAGAAAAAGAAATAAAAGAAAAAGAAAAAGAAGTAAAAGAAAAAAAGAAAAAGGAAGAAAAAGGTAAAAAAGAAAAAAAGAAAAAGAAAAAGAAAAAGAAAAAGAAAAAGGAAGAAAAAGGTAAAAAAGAAAAAAGAAAAAGAAATAAAAGAAAAAGAAAAAAGAAAAAGAAGTACAAGAAAAAAAGAAAAAGGAAGAAAAAGGTAAAAAAAGAAAAAAGAAAAAGAAATAAAAGAAAAAGAAAAAGTAAAAGAAAAAAGAAAAAGGAAGAAAAAGGTAAAAAAAGAAAAAAGAAAAAGAAATAAAAGAAAAAGAAAAAGAAAAAGAAGTACAAGAAAAAAAGAAAAAGGAAGAAAAAGGTAAAAAAAGAAAAAAAGAAAAAGAAATAAAAGAAAAAGAAAAAAGGAAAAGAAGGAAGAAAATAAAACTTACCTAAAAAGCTGAGATATGATGCAGAATGGAGTAAGAATTTGATAAATGGTTTTCGGCAGAGTTTTCCAAATCGGCTGTGAGGGGCAAGCATGTAAATTCCACTGAAGATTGGGAAACCGAAAATAATGGCAAAAGCGACCAACAATTGCTTCACAATTGGCTTACGACGGAAATTACCCAAACCTTCGTACCATTTGGCTGCCAGTAACTGCTGACAGTTGGGATGGGAGACAAACTGAAATATAAAAAAAAAAAAAAAAAAAAAAAAGAGGATCAGATCAATTTATAACCAATCTTTCTAATGTGTAACGTTCACTGATAAATAAACTGTCAAATAAATGAACCCCAGAAATTAAGGAATAACGCAAAAGCTTATGAAGAGTCACAGTCATCTAGTATTATATTTAATGTGAACTCAAATTTAAGGTTAGAACAAATTTGACGCGAGTTCAAATTTAAGGTTAGATCAAATTTAATTCATGTTCAAATTTGACGTGAGCTCCAATTTAAGGTTAAATCAAATTTAATTCAAGCTTAAATTTAAAATGGGCTCAAATTTAATATGAGTTAAAATTTGACATGATTTCAAATTTATGGATAGATTTAATATGAGCTCAAATTTGACGTGAGCTCAAATTTAAGATTAGATAAAATTTAGCATGAACTTAAATTTAATGTGAACTCAAATTTATAGTGAGCTCAAATTTAATGTTGCCCACACTGAGGATTGAACCTTCAACCTCCAGAAAAGTATAACTGAATTTTACCAAGTACTTTATCCACTATGCCACGGGCCCCTGCAAGCAATACTAAGAATACAATTGTGAATAAACTTCTACCCAGTCATGACTGAGGAAATGAGATTGTGCTACCCCTGTAGATTAACTAAAGGGTTCCATTCAAAATTCCGTGCAGATTCCCGAGTTTGGCAAAATACACCTGAAGATCAAAAGTTATATCGATTGAAACGTTGTGAAAATAAAACTCAAGATGAGAACAATAATCCAAATATAAATTATCAATCCTCATCTCAAAAATTCAGAAACTAAGTATGTTGTTCGGACAGCTGAAAAGGGAACGCTAAAATTGGTGGAACATTTGTTTCTAATGTTATTTTCATGCATATTCAATTTTGAATAATGAGCTTTTAAATGGTCTAAAGAAATTTTTGACACTAGAAAAATTCCAATTCCACGGTTTGTTTGGATCTTCAACTATGATGTCACGGCAAACATACAGCTTTGCTTTATATATAGACTAGCGAGCGGGAGAGGGATAAAAAAAAGCGGTAGTAGTGGCCGGGGGTGAGGATCAAAAGAACAGTAAACAGTTTGGGTGGATAGAGGTTTTACAAAAAGTAATAGGCAGGCAGGCTTGGAGCCGTAATACGAAGGAGGAAAAAAAAACTTTAGGTCTTAGCTGATGTGTCCATCGCGCAACCGGAAGTCGAGAGCGTTGAAATTAAGCATAGCCAATCCAACAGAGACGATGACTTGCGAAAATGTCGACGAAAAATCGACCCCTCCTTGTACAAAATTGCCCAGTTGAGGGTGAAGGAATGAATGTTTTGGGCCAAGTTTTCGATATTTGTCGTCCGAAGGATCGATCTTGAAAGCAATACAGATCTTGTGAGGATCCATCGTGCATGTCGAAAGTTTTTGTGAGACATGCAAACACACATTTTGCCTTTTCTATATTAGATATAGGGGGGGGCGAAAGCTTTGAAATTTGATTGACTCATATTTTGTATAATAGATAAAAGTGTACTTACTTTCTTTTGTTTATACTTAATTGCCAGCTTCATTCTACTTAGTTTCTTGAGTTCTTTTTCTTGATCCTGATCTGGGGGACGCGAATCATGATTCAAAATAATTTCCAATTCTTTTGAGCCCCGGATTTGATCCAGCAAGTCGACGGCAAACTCCTGACAGGTTATTCCAAGTTCTTCGTATTCCGTTCGGAATTCATTTTCCAGTTCGCTGAGATTTCGCAGTTCCCAACTCAACTCGAAGGCAGTAAGTATAGGATCTTTGCTGGACAAAGCAATTAGAGATGGACTGGCCAGTGCCCTGTAGGCGTTAATTCTGGCACGAGAATGTCCCAAGACATCGTCAATGCTCCCTCTTAAGCAATCATCACAGTGACAGGTCAAGTCGTGGGGTTTTGGGATTCGGTATCCGCGATCCAGCAACATTTTAATAATTTCATAGTTGTCGATGTGACCTGCTAGAATAATCGGCGTTATGTCGGTTGTAAATGTGTTTGAATGAAATTCTGTTTGAAGGTACTGCAAAAAATAAAAATGAAAGGAAACGAAAATAAAAACAAAAATAAAAATGAAGAAATGAAAATAAAAAATGAAAGATAAAACTAAAACAAAAATGAAAAAAAATTAACAAAAAAGTACAAATAAAAGAAAACGAAAAATAAAATGAAAAAAATGAAAAATAAAAAAAAATGAAGAAAAAAATGAAAAATTGAAAAAACGAAAAACGAAATTGAAAAAAAAAAATTGAAAAAAAAAAAACGAAATTAAAAAAAAATTGAAAAGAAATGAAACACAAAATTGAAAAAATGGAAATAAAAATTTTTTCATAAATTTTTTACCACTGAAACGTAAAGTTACTGAAAAGGGCCAGATTTACAGAGGTGGAAAGAGGCATCCTAAATGAGAAGTTGTATAGCAAGATGTTTGTTCACATTACATTTCAATTTTCATATGTTGGTATACCGAGGAAACAGGGAGGAATTCCAAAGGAAGCGAAGAAGTTACTAGAGAGTAGAAAGTTTTCCATTGAAGTGAAGGGTGAGATTTTGCTGCTAGTCAGATTGGTACATTTTATATTTAGTTGAGAGGTTACAAATGCAGTATGTTCATCAGGTTACAGTTCTATGAAAACACTTGTAAGCCAAACACTTTTTTTTTTTTACATGGAGGTCATCACTTATCAAGGCCCGGAAGCCACTCAGGGATAAGGGTTATTACGTGTACAGTAATCAATGAGATAGTATCGTAGTAATCGTTAGTATGGGAGATTTGATAAAGTGTCTTACTTAAGGGGGCGGTTCATCAGGAATTTGTTTATGTTGGACTTTAAGACATCCAAGTTGTAGTCAGGTGGGAAACAGGAAAACGGAACAGAGTTCCACAGGCGTGCAGTTCTAAGAAAGAAGCTTTGTTCATGGAATCTACGTTTTGATTTAGGCACAGATAAAGAGTGGGGAAAATTATTGACAGTGGTTTCAGCTAGATGGGTGTTTATCGTGAAAGATTGTCGAGGGGGGACCATAGATTGGAGCTCAGGCGAGCACTTGCTATGGAAATAACGATAAAATAAAGACAAGCTTGCAACGTCTCTTCTGTGGAAGAGAGGCTGCAGGGAAGAGAAAAGAGCATCCCCCACTAAGCCACAAAGTCTTTTTTGTACTCTTTCGAGGCAGGATAGGCTGTTTTTAGCAACTCCTGCCCAGATGTGGCAGCAGTACTCCATCCTTGGACGTACTTGGCTTTTATATAGATAGAGAATTACATCAGCAGTGAGATATCTTCTGGAGCGGTAGAAGGATCCTACCATTATCCCAGCAACCTTGGCAACAGACTTGATTTGTGTTCTATTTCAGATTAGGAGTAATGGTCAAACCCAGAAGCTTGTCAAATCATGGAGCCTCCCAAAGACGAGAGCCATCCATTTCAATTGATGTGGATCAGAGCGTTGATGGTGTAAAGATAGGAGCTTGATTTTAGATGCATTAAAGGTAACCAGCCACCTCTTCCCCCACTGTACCATGCAGTCAAGATCAGAGGAGAGAGAATCAGAGAGAACTTTGTCATTTCCGATACAACATTGTGATGAGGAACACTAAGGCGAGCATGAGAGGAATTGATAAAGATGGATTTGAGAAAACGAGGGATAAATAAAGGCCTGGTCAGAGATATGGTTAGTTTGGAAGTCAATTTCTGAAAAGCTATCAAACAGATGCCAGCATGTAAAACGGATGTGAAACTGAATGTGATGATGAGAAAGAATGGCTACAGAACAGTTGAGGTAGCAGGGTCAGTTGGCAGAGGGAGGGCAAGGAAGACATAGGAGGAAGTGGTAAGAGAAAGAGGGATAAATAAAGACTTGGCCAGAGATAGTCAGTGGATGTCAGTTTTTTTGTTTTTTTTAATCGGACAACACATGCAAGCATATAAAATAGATATTATGATGATGATGATGAGGAGGAGGATGATGATGATGAGGAGGAGGAGGGGGAGAAAGATAAATTTGAGAAAAATAGTGATCTGGTCAGATATAGGTTAATCTGGGAGTCAATTTCTTAAAGCTGTCCAACACATGCCAGCTTGTTGATGTTAAACAAAAAAATATGATGATGAGAGTGTTTGCATTAGTAGGCGTAGATCAGTTGAGGTAGCAGGTTCATTTGACAGAGGAAGGCCAAGAACAACGTGAGAGGAAGTGATAAGAGAAATGGGGATAAATAAAGACCTGGCCAGAGATAGGTTAGTTGGGAAGTCAATTTCTAAAAGCTGGACAACACATGCCAGCATGTAAAACGGGCATAAACTGACGACGATGATGATTATCATGACGACGATGATGATGACTATGATAATGATGATGATGGCTATGATGATGATGATGCCTATGATAATGGTGATGATGATTCACTAATTTTTCGAAAGGGGTTCACCTGAATCCAGAATAGGGATTTGTCTTCTGTAGTCTCATGGGAAGCGAACAAAATATTTGGGAAAGGGGGTTAGGGTAAGAGTTTAGGGTGTGGATTACGATCAGCATGGTACGTCTACATGAAAAATCCAAATTTAAGTAAAATCTGGAGGCAAAAAAAGAAAAAGAAAGAAAAAAGAGCTACATGTTCCCTAGATGAAGATATAACAGGAAGAGTTGTGGGTCGAGGTGAAAAAAGGAAAATCTCTGAATATAGTCTTAGAAGTTTAGGATTAGAGTTTTGAAGGATTTTTCCTTATAAGGCTGAGCTTCTGCGGCGGGTGGTGATGGGTGCCCATCTTTGATGATGTCATAGTAGATTTACTGAGATCTGGGATCACATCCCAAAGCATGTTAGGTGGTTTAAACATTCATGAAGCATAAATTTTGATTTGTCAAGAAGAGGCGAATATAATATTTAGATATACTAGTTAGGGTTAGAATTTAGGGTTAAGATTTAGGGTGTGGCTTACGGTTACCATAGTACATTTCCATGTAACGGTCAAAATTAGAGCAAAATTTCAGTTGGGGGGGGGTCCCTAAACCCCAAAGCCATCAATGTCTGGACTATTGTTGATCCTCTGAGACACCCCTACCAGGAAATGCCGATGGGGCTGTCCACATATTTTTTATAGGCGAAAGTCTCTTCCTATAGAGCGTTAGCTCCTCCAAATCCCACTTTCCTTAACCTTGTATTACATTTTCCCACTATGGAAGGAAAATAAAGGAATATTCCCATGCAAATTCGAGTAATGTGACGTCACATAGACAGGAAAACGCTGGCGATGATGTGGCAAATAAGCAGAGGAGATCTTTCTATCTTTCCATTAAATTGCCAGAGAGAGAGAGAGAGAGAGAGAGAGAGAGAGAGAGAGAGAGAGAGAGAGAGAGAGAAAACAGTTATGAGCTGCTCGTCCCACACGTAGAAAAGGGTGTTTATATATATATATACACAGTGGCGCCAAAAAGGAAGTTTGCGCTTGTCATTTTTTTCAAAAACCGCAAATTTAAGCTAAATTGAATGTAACTGTTTAGACAAACTATACTTCATTTGATTGGTCTTTTATTCCTCTATAATTTTACCTGTTCCTATTTGACTTTTAATTGAAGTGTCTTAGTGTTTACGTTAATTAAAAAAAAAAAATTAACATGATTTGCATGGAGAGAAATGATATGAGAATGAAATGACGCATAACACTTAAAAACAAGTTTAGATCTGATGACCTCAGAGGAAAATTAAATCTGGACAGTATAGGGAAAGGTGTTCAACAAAAACAGGAGACTTTAATGGTATGGACACATCGAAACAATGGTTTAAAGTTCTTGGTATGACCACCTACGCTCAACGGTCTCAGAGCTATAATGCGCGTGGTTGGTTGTATTTTGCTAAAAAGAGGCGTGGCCATTTCGCCAATTTCGCTATAAGTGGCAAATGTGTTACCAAGAAAACATTGATCAGTGATCCTCAATTAGTTGATTTCAGAAGAGTTTTGCTCTGGACATAAAAGTGTATACATTAACCTGTTACTCTAGGAAAAATGGATGACTTTCTTTTTTAAGGAAATCGCTCTACAAGCCTGCAGTTTTTAGAAATCACTCCAGACAAGACATGAAGCTACTTAGTGTAAGGAGTTAAAAAGAACGAAAGATGACTAGCACAAAGACAGCAGATTCTACTGACTTTAGTTTTGAAAAGAACAAGACTCTCTATCTATATAAGAGCCAGGTACGTCCAAGGATGGAATATTGTTGCCACATCTGGGCAGGAGCTGCTAGAAAGGACTTGGCCTGCCTTGATAGAGTTCAAAATAGACTTCGTAGCCTCGTAGGAGATGTCCTTTTCTCTTCCTTGCAACCTTTATCTCACAGAAGAGATGTTGCGAGTTTGTCTCTGATGTATCGTTATTTTCATGGAAAGTGTTCGACTGAGCTTCAATCTATGGTCCCCCCTCACCAAACTTTTACAAGAAACACTCGTCTAGCTGTAAACACTATCAATAATTCCCCCCACTCTTTATCTGTGCCTAAACCTAAACGTAGATTCCATGAACAAAGCTTTTTTCTTAGAACTGCACGCCTGTGGAATTGTCTTCCGTTTTCCTGCTTTCCGGCTGACTACAATATGGTTGTGTTCAAGTCTAACGTAAATAAGTTCTTGATGAGCCGTTCCATATAAGTTATCAACTTTACCAAATTTTCATTACTAATGATTACTATAATGTCCAATTTCTACTGTACACTCTTTAACCCTTATCCTTGAGTGGCCTCTTGGCCTTGATAATGTGGTGATGCCTATGTAAAAAAAAAAAAAAAAAAAAAAGATTTGGTTTAGTTTGGTTGTTTTTTTTTTTAATGACATATTAGCTCTTTTCGGGTTATCAAATGCAGAATCCAGTGATTTTAGAAAAAAATGTATTTTTTTTTTAAATTTCAAATATTTTTATATGTTCAAATATTTTTATATGTTCAAATATTTTTTTTTAATATTTCAAATATTTTTATATGTTCAAATATTTTTATATGTTCAAATATTTTTATATGTTCAAATATTTTTTAAAATTTCAAATATTTTTATATGTTCAAATATTTTTATATGTTCAAATATTTTTATATGTTCAAATATTTTTATATGTTCAAATATTTTTTAAAATTTCAAATATTTTTATATGTTCAAATATTTTTATATGTTCAAATATTTTTATATGTTCAAATATTTTTATATGTTCAAATATTTTTATATGTTCAAATATTTTTATATGTTCAAATATTTATTCATTGTTTTTGATTTGGTTGTTTTGTAGAGGAAAATTCTTCCATTTTTTTTTTTTTTTTTTACTTTGCAGAACATAATTCCCCCCACTCATTATCTGTGCCTGAACCTAAATGTATATTCCATGAGCAAAGCTTCTTTCTTAGAACTGCACGCCCGTGGAATTGTCTTCCGTTTTCCTACTTTTCAAGCTGACTACAATATGGTTGTCTTCAAGTCTAACGTAAACAAGTTCTTGATGAGCAGTCCCACTTAAGTTAACAAATTTACCGAATTTCCATTACTAACGATTACTAAACTGTCCAATTTCTACTGTACACTCTTTAACCCTTATCCTCGAGTGGCCTCTTGGCCTTGATAAGTGGTGATGCCTATGTAAAAAAAAACAAAAAAAAAACATGATTGAGTTCTTGCAAAAGAAAAAGAAAAGGAAAACAATAACATGTTTGGTGCACTTTAGGTCAGGAAACCATTATCTTCAGACAGCCTAACCAGACTATAAGTGCAAGGAAAAGGTCAGCAAGAAGAAGTTCTTGAAAAGAAGCTACTGTGAGAGGAAGATGATGATGATGATGATGATGATGATGATGATGATGATGATGATGATTCAGTTGAAACCTGAATACATTTAAACAATCTTTAGAGTGTATTCCCGGACAATGCCGGATTCATATGTTAGTTTTAGATAAGCAAAAAAAATTCCTCACATCTTCCCCAAATTTTTTCAGTTGATGCGTCAAAATCATTTCAACAGCATCCACATACTCTTCTCGGATGGCGTGAAGAAGCGAGTCCTCGAGGTCGACATCGTTGTCAAGAAGGAGGCTGACCAAGTCATCGTTTTCGTTTTCAATGGCGATCACCAAACTTGATCGTCCGAGTGAGTCCTTGCAACTTTTATCAATGAACCTTTCTTTGGCTTCGGCGAGGGCCTGTCTAACTGAAGCCACATCTCCTCTCGCGACGGAACCAAGGAACTGGCGCTCCTCATTATTTAGTTCCTTCTTTTTTCCTTTTTTGGCATCCATGTTTTTTTATCACTTTAAAGAACTGCTTTTTTCAATGTTTCTTCTTCAGCTTTGTTCATATTCAACTTCCATCCCTGAAAAATAAAATAATAATAATAATAATGATAATAATAGAATCCATGGAAATTCCGAGGTTTTGTATTAAGTTTTTAATAAAATCGTAATTTAGTAGATTTTTACAGATAGTAATAATAATTTGATATATTCGAAGTTTATTCTGCATCTTTTTAGAGAATTGTCAATTATAAGATTAAAATATTCAGGGGAAATAACTCTTAGATATTTCTGAGTTATCTCCCGTGACCTATTTTTATTTATTTATTTTTTTTTATTACATTTTCACCCCAAACAAGGCAAATTGCCACTTTGGTGTAGGGGGCTACTATCAGGGGCAACAACTACTGGGGTACTATGTAGGGATTTGGGCAGCAAGGTGTCGGTTCACGTTACACTTGAACTTCTGCACGTCAGTACTGTTGGGGAAGCAGGGACCTGGAATGGAATTCCAGAGTCTTGCGGTTCTGGGGAAGAAACTATTGGAGTAAATTTGTTTTGATTTAGCATGGGTTAATTTTGAAAATTAGATTTTAATTAATATATTCTTTTGCTTCGTATTTTATACTAGTTACTAAGATCACAATTATCTTTAAAAAAAAAAAATAAACAAAAAAAATAAAAAAGCAGAAACCGTGGAAATTCCACGGTAGCTGAAAAATTTTCAAGCACAGTATAAATAAAATGAATAAAAAATAAAATAAAACTATTTCTTTTATTTATACAACAGATTTAAAACAATTTTTTTAGAAAATTCTTTTTTAACCTTATAAAGTTTTAAAAATTTGATTTAAAATAATTTTTTTCAATGAAAACTCAACACAACACATTGTTTTTTTTGTTGTTTTTTTTTCTGAATAGTTTTTTATATAAATTATATAAGAACAGATAACAATTCACTTGTACATTTTTTTAAATTTTAAAACGAAACTATAATAAAATCTTACAGTCTCTTCTCAACATGCCTTTTTTTAAATTACAAAATAGAAAAGCCAATTTGAAATCGTAAACAGACAGCCATGTTTTTCTTTTTTGGAAATGGTTTTAATGATTTCTAACTGATAAAGAGCGACTATAAAGGGAGATAATTCATTTCTCATTAATGTTTGCGATGATGATGGTTTTTGTGACACTGGACATATGGACAAGTAAATTTATATTTAGATAATAATAATAATAATAATAATAATAATAATAATAATAATAATAATAATGATGATGATGATGAGGAGGAGGAGGAGGGGGGCCTAGGGGAACAAGACACATAAATACTTGACAGTTCTGGAAGCAGACACCATCAAAACTACAGAAATAAAAGAGAGAATTGGAAATGAATACCTCAAGAGAACAAGAAAACTTACAGAAACCTAATAAAAAGATATAAATACATTAGTATCACTAATAAGATACTCAGGACCATTCATAAAGTCGACCAAAGAAGAACTGAGACAGCTTGATAAGACCAGGAAACTCATGACCATGCACAATGCACTACGTCCAAAGGACGATGTTGACGGACTTTATGTGAAAAAAAAAAAAAGAAGGCAGGAGAGGACTAGTTTGCATAGAAGACTGTGAGCACCAAAAATAGAATTTAGAAAATACATAAGGCAAAACACTGAAAGGATAATCATGGCAGCGAGAGAAACTGAAAAAAATCCGACAAAACAGAAAACAGAGGGGGATAAAAATGGGAATAAAAATAACTACATAAGGATGACAAAAGATGAAAATAATGAAAACACTTGGACATGGATGCGAAAAGGACACATAAGACGAGAAACTAAATCCCCAATATCTGCAGTACAAGATAACTCAATAAGAAACAACCACATCAAAGCAAAGATCGATAAAACACAAGAAAACAGTAAATACACATTCTGTGGACAAAGAGACAAAACAATAAACCATATAGAAGTGAATGCAGCCAAAAAGAAATACAAGAACAGACACAACCAAGCGGGAAAGGCAGTACACTGGGAATTTGCTGCCCAAATCCCAACATAGTGCCCCAGTAGTTGCTGCCCCTGATAGTAGCCCCCTACACCAAAGTGGCAATGTGCCTTGTTTGGGGTGAAAATGTAATAAAAAAATTTTTTTTTAATTATGCAAACAACTGCATCTCGAATGCACAGGCACGTGATACAAATATAAGCCGGCAACAGTACTTGAAAATAAGAATCATAAAATCCTATGGAACATGGACATACAAACTGATAAACCCATCCAAGCAAGAAGACCAGATGTTGTAATAATTAACAACAAAGAAAAGTCCTGTAGAATCGTGGACTTTGCTGTTCCAGCTGACCAAAGGGATGAATAGCAAAGAGAAGGAGAAACGGAGCTGACCAAAGGGTGAATATCAAAGAGAAGGAGAAACGGAGCTGACCAAAGGGATGAATATCAAAGAGAATGAGAAACGGAGCTGACCAAAGGGTGAATATCAAAGAGAAGGAGAAACGGAGCTGACCAAAGGGATGAATATCAAAGAGAAGGAGAAACGGAGCTGACCAAAGGGTGAATATCAAAGAGAAGGAGAAACGGAGCTGACCAAAGGGTGAATATCAAAGAGAAGAAGAAACGGAGCTGACCAAAGGGTGAATATCAAAGAGAAGGAGAAACGGAGCTGACCAAAGGGTGAATATCAAAGAGAAGAAGAAACGGAGCTGACAAAAGGGGTGAATATCAAAGAGAAGGAGAAACGGAGCTGACCAAAGGGTGAATATCAAAGAGAAGAAGAAACGGAGCTGACAAAAAGGGTGAATATCAAAGAGAAGAAGAAACGGAGCTGACCAAAGGGTGAATATCAAAGAGAAGAAGAAACGGAGCTGACAAAAGGGTGAATATCAAAGAGAAGAAGAAACGGAGCTGACAAAAGGGTGAATATCAAAGAGAAGAAGAAACGGAGCTGACAAAAGGGTGAATATCAAAGAGAAGAAGAAACGGAGCTGACAAAAGGGTGAATATCAAAGAGAAGAAGAAACGGAGCTGACAAAAAGGGTGAATATCAAAGAGAAGAAGAAACGGAGCTGACAAAAAGGGTGAATATCAAAGAGAAGAAGAAACGGAGCTGACCAAAGGGTGAATATCAAAGAGAAGAAGAAACGGAGCTGACAAAAGGGTGAATATCAAAGAGAAGAAGAAACGGAGCTGACAAAAGGGTGAATATCAAAGAGAAGAAGAAACGGAGCTGACAAAAGGGTGAATATCAAAGAGAAGAAGAAACGGAGCTGACAAAAGGGGTGAATATCAAAGAGAAGAAGAAACGGAGCTGACCAAAGGGTGAATATCAAAGAGAAGAAGAAACGGAGCTGACCAAAGGGTGAATATCAAAGAGAAGAAGAAACGGAGCTGACAAAAGGGTGAATATCAAAGAGAAGAAGAAACGGAGCTGACAAAAGGGTGAATATCAAAGAGAAGAAGAAACGGAGCTGACAAAAGGGTGAATATCAAAGAGAAGAAGAAACGGAGCTGACAAAAAGGGTGAATATCAAAGAGAAGAAGAAACGGAGCTGACCAAAGGGTGAATATCAAAGAGAAGAAGAAACGGAGCTGACAAAAGGGTGAATATCAAAGAGAAGAAGAAACGGAGCTGACAAAAGGGTGAATATCAAAGAGAAGAAGAAACGGAGCTGACAAAAGGGTGAATATCAAAGAGAAGAAGAAACGGAGCTGACCAAAGGGTGAATATCAAAGAGAAGAAGAAACGGAGCTGACCAAAGGGTGAATATCAAAGAGAAGAAGAAACGGAGCTGACAAAAGGGGTGAATATCAAAGAGAAGAAGAAACGGAGCTGACCAAAGGGTGAATATCAAAGAGAAGAAGAAACGGAGCTGACAAAAGGGGTGAATATCAAAGAGAAGAAGAAACGGAGCTGACAAAAGGGGTGAATATCAAAGAGAAGAAGAAACGGAGCTGACAAAAGGGGTGAATATCAAAGAGAAGAAGAAACGGAGCTGACCAAAGGGTGAATATCAAAGAGAAGAAGAAACGGAGCTGACAAAAGGGTGAATATCAAAGAGAAGAAGAAACGGAGCTGACAAAAGGGTGAATATCAAAGAGAAGAAGAAACGGAGCTGACAAAAGGGTGAATATCAAAGAGAAGAAGAAACGGAGCTGACAAAAGGGTGAATATCAAAGAGAAGAAGAAACGGAGCTGACAAAAAGGGTGAATATCAAAGAGAAGAAGAAACGGAGCTGACCAAAGGGTGAATATCAAAGAGAAGAAGAAACGGAGCTGACAAAAGGGTGAATATCAAAGAGAAGAAGAAACGGAGCTGACAAAAGGGTGAATATCAAAGAGAAGAAGAAACGGAGCTGACAAAAGGGTGAATATCAAAGAGAAGAAGAAACGGAGCTGACAAAAGGGGTGAATATCAAAGAGAAGAAGAAACGGAGCTGACCAAAGGGTGAATATCAAAGAGAAGAAGAAACGGAGCTGACCAAAGGGTGAATATCAAAGAGAAGAAGAAACGGAGCTGACAAAAGGGGTGAATATCAAAGAGAAGAAGAAACGGAGCTGACAAAAGGGGTGAATATCAAAGAGAAGAAGAAACGGAGCTGACCAAAGGGTGAATATCAAAGAGAAGAAGAAACGGAGCTGACCAAAGGGTGAATATCAAAGAGAAGAAGAAACGGAGCTGACAAAAGGGGTGAATATCAAAGAGAAGAAGAAACGGAGCTGACAAAAAGGGTGAATATCAAAGAGAAGAAGAAACGGAGCTGACCAAAGGGTGAATATCAAAGAGAAGAAGAAACGGAGCTGACCAAAGGGTGAATATCAAAGAGAAGAAGAAACGGAGCTGACCAAAGGGTGAATATCAAAGAGAAGAAGAAACGGAGCTGACCAAAGGGTGAATATCAAAGAGAAGAAGAAACGGAGCTGACAAAAGGGTGAATATCAAAGAGAAGAAGAAACGGAGCTGACAAAAGGGGTGAATATCAAAGAGAAGAAGAAACGGAGCTGACAAAAAGGGTGAATATCAAAGAGAAGAAGAAACGGAGCTGACCAAAGGGTGAATATCAAAGAGAAGAAGAAACGGAGCTGACAAAAGGGTGAATATCAAAGAGAAGAAGAAACGGAGCTGACAAAAGGGTGAATATCAAAGAGAAGAAGAAACGGAGCTGACAAAAGGGTGAATATCAAAGAGAAGAAGAAACGGAGCTGACAAAAGGGTGAATATCAAAGAGAAGAAGAAACGGAGCTGACAAAAAGGGTGAATATCAAAGAGAAGAAGAAACGGAGCTGACCAAAGGGTGAATATCAAAGAGAAGAAGAAACGGAGCTGACAAAAGGGTGAATATCAAAGAGAAGAAGAAACGGAGCTGACAAAAGGGTGAATATCAAAGAGAAGAAGAAACGGAGCTGACAAAAGGGATGAATATCAAAGAGAAGAAGAAACGGAGCTGACAAAAGGGGTGAATATCAAAGAGAAGAAGAAACGGAGCTGACCAAAGGGTGAATATCAAAGAGAAGAAGAAACGGAGCTGACCAAAGGGTGAATATCAAAGAGAAGAAGAAACGGAGCTGACAAAAGGGGTGAATATCAAAGAGAAGAAGAAACGGAGCTGACAAAAGGGGTGAATATCAAAGAGAAGAAGAAACGGAGCTGACCAAAGGGTGAATATCAAAGAGAAGAAGAAACGGAGCTGACAAAAGGGGTGAATATCAAAGAGAAGAAGAAACGGAGCTGACAAAAAGGGTGAATATCAAAGAGAAGAAGAAACGGAACTGACCAAAGGGTGAATATCAAAGAGAAGAAGAAACGGAGCTGACAAAAGGGGTGAATATCAAAGAGAAGAAGAAACGGAGCTGACAAAAGGGTGAATATCAAAGAGAAGAAGAAACGGAGCTGACAAAAGGGGTGAATATCAAAGAGAAGAAGAAACGGAGCTGACCAAAGGGTGAATATCAAAGAGAAGAAGAAACGGAGCTGACCAAAGGGTGAATATCAAAGAGAAGAAGAAACGGAGCTGACCAAAGGGTGAATATCAAAGAGAAGAAGAAACGGAGCTGACCAAAGGGTGAATATCAAAGAGAAGGAGAAACGGAACTGACCAAAGGGTGAATATCAAAGAGAAGAAGAAACGGAGCTGACCAAAGGATGAATATCAAAGAAAACAGAGCAAATACACGGAGCTAGACAGAGAGCTGAAAGGGATATGGAAGATGAAGAAAATCAAAATAATGCCCATGATAGTAGGAGCACTAGGAACAATCCCCAAAAAACTTTGAAAAAAAGAATGGGAGAAATTGGACTCAGAGGAATGACTGGAAAAAATCCAACAAACAACAATAATGAAAACAGCTGAAGTATTAAGGAAAAATCTTGAATGTGGAGACTAACACACACGAACCACAAGCGTAGACCAGACAAACTGCTGCAAAGACAAAACATGAAGCGCTACATGGAACCAAGAACATTGAAGTTGCATAACTATAAGTTCTCTAACCCACCCCCACCCCCCATTACCACATCACTGCCCCCCCCCTCCAAAAAAAAAAGGATGAGACCGAATAGCAAAGTAGAGTCGAGGAGGAAGGAAAGACCGGGGAGTGAGCACTGACCAGACCTCCACTGTATAAGTGCAGAGAGAATTGAGACTTTGGGGAGGCTTATTGCCACTCAAATTCCAGTGAAGACCAATGGCCACTGCCAACGAGAAATCAATGGCAAGCAGCTGTTGCGATAATGCAAATTTATTTGCAAATGTTATTGAAAAAGGTGGAGAGTACTGCAAATCTAGGGAGACTTGTTGTCACTCAGCTTCCAGGGAGCACCACAGGCTGTTTTCAATGAGATCTTTGATGAGCTGTGTGAAAGCACCTTGTGAGCCAATAATAATGAAAACTGAAGCTGCGAAGTTGTAGACTGACTACTACCTCCTCTTCACATTCTTTTTCCATCCCCCTCCTCTTCACATCTTCGTCCCATCCCCCTTATCTTTCCTCTACCCATATTCCCCTCCCCCCCCCAAAAAAAAGAAGGAAAAACTTATAGCGCTAGCACTACACCAAATAATCGAAGGGTCAAGGAGGAGGGGAAGACCGAGGAGTGAAAACACTTACTGATGATGACACCTAAATACTTCTTGTTTTTACTTTTGAAATCACGACTATAATAAAATATACGAAATCTGGACAAATTAAAATATCATATTTAAGCGTATTTTACGACCGGGCAAAGCCGAGCGCCCCGCCCCATCTCCACTAGTTTTAAATAAATGTTTGTTTGCTTCCCACAATCTTTGCATTGTAATTTGGCTTCAAACGTATATTATACCTATTTTATGTAAAAATTTTAAACAACGCTTATATTTCGGAGAATACAACCTTAACCAATAATAAATATCTTAGAAATAAAAGTCTACGCAGGTGAAAACATTATTGCACAATCAAGTGTGGTGGGATTTTGCTGTATGTCGGGTTCATCAGAGTTGCACGCATTTCTAACTATCACACCCCTATTTCTTAGTCCTTTAATTATCAAATCACCTAACAGGGACTTCTCTCTACAAAAGAAGACTAATATTTATGACTCCTACATCCCTACTTCTTTGCCTCCCCACGAGGGTAGAGTTAGACACCAGGTCGGTTAACTAATGTGCGTTGAATATTTATTAACTCACGAGACATACAAGTGACTCGTTGGGTCGCAGCAACTATCATCTATAATATAAATCTCACCTGTCTGTTTAAATGTATGTATATATGTATGTTTGTATGTCTGCCTAAAACTTTCAACAGAGGCTACGGATTTTTATAAGACTGGTATCGTTTTGAAGCTCAACCCTTCGGACAATAAATATCGAAGAATTGACTAAAAATATTAATTCCTTCACCCTCAACTGGGCACTTTTCTACAGGAAGGGGTCGCTTTTCACGCCGATATTTTCGAAATTCATCTCCTCTTTTCTGTTGAGGTTGACTAGCCTTAATTTAAACCTTTGCCACTCCTGGTTTGGCAAGGGACGCAACGGTAAAGACGTCACCTTTTTTTTTTTTTCACGTTCTTTTCCTCCTTTGTTGTATGGGTTCGAGCCTGCCTGCTACTATTTTTTTTTTCTTGCTCAACACACACCTTCAAACACCCGGGCAACGCCGGGCACCCAGGCTAGTTATCTATATTATATTTCTCATAGTCTCTCTGTTAGTCTGTCCATTCCACTTTTTATTGGAAACTACTGCGCCAATCTAGCTTACATTTTGTGTGGACTTTTATTATGTTAAGGTGCAGCAAACTAATAATTATGGTATTTATTCCTTACACAGTTAGGGATTTATAGGAATTACTTACCATAATAATAATGCATTTACTCTAGAAGTTTGAGATAAAGCACTTATTCTAAATCAACGAGCTATAACTTTTGCTCGTTTTGAATGGATTAAAACGTCTAGTTTATGTTACCGACACCGTTGGGTATAGGTTGCCAAAAGTAAGGACTATCAAAATAAAACAAGGAATTTAACAGTGAGAAAGTTCTGCTGACCGCTGCATGTATTCCACAGAATGTTGAAATTAATATGCAATAGAACCTGATCGGTCAGTGTGTGACCAAATCACCGAACAGCGACTGCTCTTTATGAGGAGAAATAAATGTTATATTTATTATTTGTATTATTTAAATTATTCATATTGAGTGTTAGTTTCACAACGCATTTCATCTGAAGTCGAGCCGCTTTCAATTTGAAGTTGAGCCGTTTTCAGTTTGAAATTGAGTCTTTTTCAATTTGAAGTTGAGTCTTTTTCAATTTGAAATTGAGTCTTTTTCAATTTGAAATTGAGTCGCTTTCAATTTGAAATTGAGTCGCTTTCAATTTGAAATTGAGTCTTTTTCAATGTGAAATTGAGCCGTTTTCAGTTTGAATTTGAACCGTTTTCAATTTAAAGCTGAGCCGTTTTCAGTTTGAAATAAAGTTCGTTCAAATTGATTTTTTAATTATTATTATTTCAGGTTACGCTTTTATTAATTTGAAGTTGAGCCATTTTAATTTTAGGTGTAATTTCTATTGACTCTAGAGAACGAAATCAAAACCGGTCAATATATTGATATGGGTGGTTTCAACGCCCAATTATTTTAAGCAGTATCCGTTTTGTCTTGATCTCTTCCGCTACTCCACCCAGTACAGCAGAAACAATGCTTTTGACCTTTCCAGCCTGACTTTAATGAACACACTTCATTTGAGAAAGTGGGCAGAGAAATATTACACGCCTCATGGATTAGATTAATGCTAATCTCTGTAACGCCAGTAATGTTTTTGTTTTGCTTGCTGCCACCTCTAGAAGAGCGTCTCATCCGTTCAGCCCATAAGTATCTACATTTTGAAATTAGTTTATAAGCTTTCTATAGCTGAACAGGAAGTCACCGTTTGCTGAACTGTTGAACGTAGAATCAATAAAAGGTATGATGCTACCTTTTTTTTTAATTCACTAGCGGGGGGGGGGGGTAAAATACGCTTAAATATGATATTTTAATTTGTCCAGATTTTATATATATTATTATAGAGCTGTGATTTCAAAAGTAAAAAAAAAAATATTCAGTAATGTGATTTCAAAAGTAAAAAAAAAAAAATATTTAGGTACCATCAGCTAGAATCGAAACCGAAACTGTAGCTGGTGACGTTACCACTGTACCAACGTGACACGCATATGAACTGATTAAAAATTAAAAATAAACTAAGATGAATGTAACAAAATGTTGTACGATTTTTTAAATTTTGACCCATTTTTGGATCACTAAAAAACAATTTCAAAAGTTTTTTTTCGGCCCATGAATAAGACCTTTCCAGTTAATACAGTCGCCATTCATTTTTTTTTAAATTATTATTATGTTATAGTTGATAAAAAAATAAATCTACAAAACTCAGAAAACAAAGTAATAATTCTTCAATAATCCAAAAACAATCGAGCATTTTAATTAAGTAAAAAAAAATGTTTAAAAACACTGGGAAAAAGTAAGTCGACTCCTCCTTGCAACCTCTATCTCACAGAAGAGATGTTGCGAGTTTGTCTCTGATGTATCGTTATTTTCATGGAAAGTGTTCGAATGAGCTTCAATCTATGGTCCCCCCTCGCCAAACTTTCACAAGAAACACTCGTCTAGCTGTAAACACTATCAATAATTCCCCCCACTCTTTATCTGTGCCTAAACCTAAACGTAGATTCCATGAACAAAGCTTCTTTCTTAGAACTGCACGCCTGTGGAATTGTCTTCCGTTTTCCTGCTTTCCGGCTGACTACAATATGGTTGTGTTCAAGTCTAACGTAAATAAGTTCTTGATGAGCCGTTCCATATAAGTTATCAAATTTACCAAATTTTCATTACTAATGATTACTATATTGTCCAATTTCTACTGTACACTCTTTAACCCTTATCCTTGAGTGGCCTCTTGGCCTTGATAATGTGGTGATGCCTATATAAAAAAAAAACAAAAAAAAAACTTTATCAGAGCGACAGAAAACACGTAAAACTAGTTATAAGAAATGGCTGCCTAATTTGGAAGTTAATATCTTCAATATAGCTGAAAGATAAATATGAACCCTGTATAACAATCTAAATTTTCTAAAATTAAATCCTTTTATTAAATACTAGCTGTGTGTACCCGGCGTTTTCCAGGAGTGCATTGGTTTGTAATTCGATTTTTGTTTTTAAACTATGCAAATGTTTTTTTTTTTTTGTTGTTTCTGAATTTTTGAGATGAGGATTAATATAATTCGGATTATTCAGACTACTATTCTCATCTTGAGGTTCAAGACTCAGTGCAGGTGATACTACATAAAGTACCTTTGTGTAGAATTTCATAAAAATCAATCCTGCCTGCTGTTTTCGAGTCCATAGGAAATGAACTCACAGACACACAGACAAAGGTCCTTTTGATATACAGGGTGGAACGATAAAATTGTCACCCTAGAAAAGACGACATGATTCCATTTCCGTTTGATGAAAACCGGTTTTCTTTTCTTTATTTTTTGTTGCAGACCATCTACTTGTTGGCCAGTTGTGTACAAATCCCAAGAGCGATAAGAGCCTTCTATTATGTCTGAATGTGACGCAATGTTCAACGAGTGAGATTGGAGATGCGCCACTGTACAATTTATGTTTTCTATCGATCCAAGTTATAACAACAGGACCATTGCCAGCACCCTCCAAAATGCAAATCCGGACTGTTCAACACTTCAAGACACAGCTCAACAAAGTTTCCAGCTATGGTTATGGTCTTTGGTGTGGTTTCAAGTGAGGACCACATCATGTCACCTCACATCTTCGAAGTTGACTTGAAAGTCAACACCAAAGTGTACCTGGATGTGCTGAAGAGTGTGTCGATCCCCTGGTGCAAGTAGGTGGCCTCTGGCAAACCCTGGGTGTGGCAGCAGAACTAAGAGCTAGCTCACAAGTCCAGAGAGAGCCAGGTTTGGCTTCAGAAGGAGTGCTACAACTTTGTTCTCTTTCTCATTGGCCCTCCTCCTCCCTCAATCTGAAACCGCTGTACGACTTCGTTTGGTGATATTTTGAGAAAATCACCAACATGACCTCCCACAACACCAAAGTATTGTTGAGTATTCACTGAGCTCCCAGGTCTGGGAGCTCAGTGAATACTCAACGGATGATGTATCGAGGCGGTGATTGAGGCTGAAGGCGGCTACATTAAATAGATGGCAGCTCTACTACATAATCAAGTTATCTGAATTGAATTTTTCAGTAAACGTTTTTAAATAAAAGCTGTTGTGTTTCACCCTGTACTACGGACTTCTACCGAGTCATGGCCGATGGAAAGGTAACATGTTAGCCTTGTAGATTAAATAAACGGTTCTGTTCACAATTCCGTGCAGAGTCTCCAGTTTGACAGAAAGATTTCCGAGTTTAGTAATTACTAGCAGGGGTGCCCGGCGTTGCTCGGGTGTTTGGAGGTGTATGCTGTGCAAAAAAAGCAAAAAAACAAAAAAAATGGTTAATTTTTTAAAACTTTGACTCCTATTATGACCCCTTAAAATTTATTGTTTCGGGCTCAAATCACTTTATTAAGTTAGATCCATGTTCAAGGAACCTAAATCTAAAATTTCAAGTGTCTAGACCCAAAATTCTCGGAGGAGTTTGGTAGAGTTCTTAAAGGTCACATCGTTGAAATTTTACCCTTTAACAGCCAAATTTCTGGCGGACACCCGTCACATCGATTTTCCCAAATCTCAGTACCCGGTATTTCAAATTTCGAGTCTATAGACTAAAAATTGACAGAGTTATTGCGTAGGGAAATGTACACAGACAGACAGACACACAGACACACAGACAGACAGACAGACACGTTCACTTTTATAGATATATAGATTTTTTGTACTTTTTTTTGCAAAGGAGTCACCACTTATCAAAGCCCAGATGCCACTCGAGGATAAGGGTTAATGAGTGTACGGTAGTCAATGGGACACTATCGTAGTAATTGTTAATAATGGAAATTTGGTAAATCGGATTGCTTAAGGGAACGACTCCTCAAGAACTCATCCGGTTGGAGGTTACATCGGCCAAATCGTTGTGAAAATACTACTCAAATTGACAACATTTGTCTGAATAATCCAAATGATACATATACAATAACCTCTCGCTACTCCGCAGTTCGATTATCACGGATTCGCTACTTCACGAGTTTTTCAACATATTAATATCATGGATTTCCATGAAAACTGTGATAAGTGAGTAATTTTTTTTATGTACAGTACTGAACTGTAATAGTGTACCGTACAACCTAAAAAGTCTTACAATTTTTTTTATTATTATTAATATAGTAAAGAGTGGCTTATAAACATTACAGGGAAATAACTCTGTATTATACATCCTTTTTTTAAAGATAGCAACCATTTGAAAATAATTCCAATCCGGACAAAGTATTTTGACAATTTGTAAAAGATTTTTTTTTGGGGGGGTGATATGGGCACCCCGACACCTTTATTTGAAAATTTAAATATTTCAAATTTGCATTGAATATGATCCATAGTCGCCAAACACTAATGAAGCCAGATTCCCTCAACTTCAATTTTTTCTTAAGATCTAAAGCTTAAGCCTTAAATTTTAATTCTTATTTTAGAATCAAAATCATATAATTTGATCAAAATTGGAATAAGGATTCTAAACATATGGTTTTAGTGCAATTATATCTTGGTTTGAATCTCTTTAAGAAAAAAAAAAGAGGGGCAAAATTGTTCTGTTCAAGGAATTAATTTTACCTGAGTTTTCTTTTAATTACATTTTTGTCTTGTAAGCGCTTAATGCATCTTTATCTGTGCCTAAACCTAAACGTAGATTCCATGAACAAAGTTTCTTTCTTAGAACTGCACGCCTGTGGAACTGACTACAATATGGTTGTGTTCAAGTCCAACGTCCCCTTAAGTAATCCAATTTACCAAATTTCCACCACTAACGATTACTACGATATTATCATGTTGACTACTGTACACTCATTAACCCTTATTCTCGAGTGGTCTCCAGGCCTTGATAAATAGTAACTCCTTTGTAAAAAAAAAAAAAAAAAAAAAAAAATCTCTGACCAGGTATTCAGTAATCCTTCTTTCACTCATGTTCCTCTCATATTTCTCTTAGCCATTTTGTTTCAACTGAACTTGTGACTAACTCTTCAAAATCTTCTATCACAAAAATACTAACTCCAAATCCCAAATGGACTGTTTTTTTTTGTTTGAGTTATCATAATTTTTTCTTTTTTTTAAACTGACACCAGTTTTTAAAAGCAATGCTAACGTTGAAATTTCACTTAGATTCAACAATTTAGACAATAAATAATATATACCTTAAAATATTTTCATTTATATATATATATATATATATATATATATATATATATATATATATAGCCTGAGTTCCTTCAGCCATAATCGAAACCGAGACCAAAACTTATGAAAAATTCTTGATAAAATTATTTATATAAAAAATGACTTAAGTGCCATCAACTATAATCGAAACCGAGACCAAAACTTATGAAAAATACATAATGCAATTTCAGGAATTTAATGAATTGACGATTGTGTTTAGAAATAACTAAATAACGACACAACTAGTTAGGTCAGATATCGGACAATGTAAATTAAGGAATGTCTTTTGTTTTGCCGGAAACGTGTTGGACATATGTATATGCGAGAAAACATTCATGTGGCTGAAGCACGTTTTGACGTCACAAAGAAAGGTAATTTACAATCTATTCAGTAAAGAGAGTTCAAAATCAGTTTAGTCGATGATCAGAGAGAGCAAGTGAGACAGTTCAGTCAGAGTCGAGTGGTACAGGAGGAGAGTTAGCTAAGCCACTTTTGGAAGCGAAAGAAAAGGAAGAAAGACAATGTAGAAATCAGCAAGGCATTCGAATCGCTGATCATCATCTCATCCGAGATACAACTTGTTAGGTCAGATATCGGACAATGTAAATTAAGGGATGTCTTTTGTTTGCAAAAAATGTGTTGGCCATATGTATATGTAAATCCATGTGAGAAAACATTCATGTGGCTCAAGCACGTTTTGACGTCACAAAGAAAGATAATTTACAATATATTCGGAGAGTCATTTTATTTACAAGCCCTATCGAAAAAAAAACATGTATCTTTGTAATTACTGTTATATATGGAAGGGGACAGATCCTAGTAATTAAAGAGATGTAAATAGGATTAAAAATAATATTTAGTAAAAGGTTAGAATCGAACCCAGTATTCAAAAGTTAAAAGTGAATACATGATGCAATCTCAGGAATTTCGTGGCGATTGTGTTTAGAAATAACTAAATAACGATACAGCTGGTTGGTCAGATATCGGACAATGTAAATTAAGGAATGTCTTTTGTTTTGCCAGAAACATGTTGGACATATGATATGTAGAATCCACGTGAGGACTCTCACATGGCCAAGCACGTTTTGACATCACAAAAAAAAAGTAATTTACAATATATTCAGTAAAAAGGGTTCAAAATCAGTTTAGTCGGTGACTAGAGAGAGCAGGAGAGACAGCTCAGTCAGAGTCGAGTCGTAAAGAAAGAGAGTTAGTTAAGCCCCTTTCGGAAGCGAAAAAAAAAGGGAAGAAAGACAATGTAGAAATCAGCAAGGCATTCGAATCCCTGATCATCTCATTTGGATGGAATAAAAATCATCATATTTGTAAGTCTTTGTTTGTTATTTTTCAATTTGAAAAGGTAATGTGTTTTTGTCTATCGTATTTATAAAAGAACTTTGTATGAAACGCCCTCCTTCCATAAAGTGTAACTTGGTCCGCTCCTTCAATAATGAATGTAAATATGAACTGCGTGTAGACATTATAATTGCCTCATCCTCTGTATAAATGTCGTCCCTTTAATATGTCATGTTCCCACTGCTTGTCAACAACAGTAAGTGGATAATATAACAACCAAATTACTTTAATATTGCAATTAAAAAAAGAGAGAGAGACCTCGTGTTTGCACATTGAAAATCAAAAGCAAAAGAAGAAGGAGGAGGAGGAGGATAGACGGGGGGGGGGAGAAGTAAACGCAACAAAAGAAAAGAAAAGTAGGGAGAAACTAGAGGAGAAAGTGTATATATACATGTTATAGCTATAAAAAGGGAAGACCGAGTTTTTTTTTGCTTTTTTTTTTTGTATACATGGTAAAAAGAAGGATGGAGAGAAAACATTCGACGGAGGTTGAGAAAAAAAAAAAGAAAAGAAATAAATAAGGGATGGGGGTAGAGTCGGCCGACCAGGTTTCGCCCTCAGTTTTCAAAGCCGAATCCAGGTTTTTTCTTTTTTTTTTTTTTTTGTATAGGGAAACGAATTTAAAAGGGGGGGGAGAACGACTAAAATAAAATCAAATTATAAGAAAGAAGGAAAACAAATATAGTGTTTATTATACAAACGGTATTGTTTAGATAGGTGTATACATGTTTAGTGGAATCCCAATTCAAAGAGACCATTTTATCAGACCCCCCCCCCCCCGCTCCAAAAAAAAAAAGAGGCGATATTGAAACGAGAGTCAAGATTACATTTTTTTATAAAATATATTCGGGTGTGGTTTACGCTCTGAAAAGAAAGTGGAGTGTATACTTTGTTATTGTGAGCAGAAAAGAACTTGTATAAAACACCCTGCCATAAAGTGTAACGGAATCCCCTCCTTCAATAATGAATGATCATCTCCTATGTGTTATAAATATGAACTGTGTGCAACCATATATATGCCACATCGTCGTCCCGTTATATATGAATGTCTTATCCCCACTATTTAACAGGGAGACAACCTGGGTGGGGGGTTGGGCAGCAAGATGTCTGTCTACTTCTCTTCTTCTTCTGTCATGTTTGACATGCCATATAAGATTGAAGCAAATTTTTTTCACGGCTGGATACCCTTCCTAACACCAACCCTTCCAAAGGAACAGGTATTTTGTTAGGACACCATCTCGTCATAGTTCTCCGCTGTCATCCATACAATCACATTGGTCTTTGAGCCACTACAGGAATTACTGCTACCCATGGGGACGGCAGGATAGTTTATAAACGTCTACTCCTCTATAAGATACGCCCGAAGAAGGTCTGTGATTACATTGGCCAATACATTGTGAGAATAACAATAGTCCGAAGAATCTAAATTACTAATCCTCATCTCAGAAATTCCGAAACGTAATTATTTCACAGACCGAGAAGAATATTATTTTTGTTGTGTGTGTGTGTGTGGGGGTGGGGTGATTTTGATCTGATGACCTCCGAGGAATTATATAAACAATGGAGACGGATGAGAACTCAGATGTGGAGAAAATATATCTGCATTGTGAAACTATTAGTTTGTTCAGACGTTTTGTTATTTTGATGATACCACTGGAGTACAGGGTGGAGCAGGTGCTAGCATGAAACATTAGTGTCTGCAGGTATAAAAGAATAATTATTTAATTATAACACACACACACACACACACACACACACATATATATATTATTAAACTCGGGAATCTTTCTGTCAAACTCAGGAGTCGCTACAATTACAAATCATTTAATACTTCTACCCAGCTATGACTGACGGAATCAGAACGTTACCTTCGTGGATTAAATAAAAGATTCGATCTGAAATTCTGTTGAGAAAGTCGGAGGTTACATCGGCCGAAATGTTGTGAGAATAACATCCAAGATGAGAACAGTAGTTCGAAGAATCCAAATTGTGAAATATTTATAAAAATTCTAAGATCAGAATTCAAATCTGTTTTGTTTGTGCTTAATTTTAAGATCCATTTTTTTTTATTTCTTGTATTATTTGAATTTTTTGTACGACTATTCTCATATTGAGTGTTATTTGCACAACGAATATTTTAGTCCACTGCAAATTGCAACCAATATTGATTGTGATACGTATTGATTTTTAAAATCAAAGATTAAAAAAAAAAAAAAAAACTAAGTGTATTACTTAATTACCTCCCCTTTTGTATAACTCTTCAATATACCTCGAACAAAGTGTATGTTAAGAGGATGACCAGTTAATGTGTCAAGACGAAAGTGATGATCAATGGCTGTCATCATATTATTTGGATTCTTCAGACTACTGTTCTCATCTTATGTGTTATTTTCACAATGTTTCGGTCGATGTAACCTCGACCTTCTTCAGGTGTATCTTGGCGAACTCAAGAATCTTTCTGTCAAACTTGGTAATCTGCACAGAATTTCAATTGGAACCTTTTATTTAATCCACAGGGATAGCATGCTCTCGTTCCATCAGCCATGACCGGGTAGAAGTCCTAAGTAAATTCCAATTGTATTTTGAGTTTCATCCGCACTGAGAATTGAACCCTCATCCTCCAGAAGACTGTAACTTACAACTGGATTTTATGTAGTACATTATCCGTTATGCCAGGGGTCCTTGCAGTCAAAGACCCGTGGTGCAACAGATAAAATACTTGGTTAATTCTTAAAATTAAGCACAAAGAAAACAGGTCGTAACTCCAGACTAAAAGTCGTTATAATTATTTCACAATTTGTCTGCAAGGACCCATGGCATAGTGGATAAAGTACTTGTTAAAATTCAGTTGTACGTTGGACTCTTCTGGAGGTTGAATGTTCAATCCTCAGTGCGGGTGGGACAAAAATACAATTACGAATTACTTAGGACTTCTACCCGATCATGGTTGATGGAAGAAGGGCATAAAATAAAGGGTTACGTTTGAAATTCTGTGCAGATTCCCAAGTTTGACAGAAAGATTCCAGAGTTCGAAAAAATATCCCTGAAGAAGGTCGGTGGTTACATCCAAGATGAGAACGGTAGTCCAGATAATCCAAATTATCAATCCTCATCTTAAAAATTCAGAAACATTTTTTTTCCATTTTGATGTTGCCAGGAATTTGGTTTCTTTCTGCTAAATAAAATTTTGTGAAGTGTGAGGTCAGCCTGACCCTCTTCTGCTCGTGTGTATAAAACATTCTTATATGAATTTGCCCAACTAGATCACCAGCATCACCCGAAAAAGATAAAATCAAAAAAAAAAAAAAAAAAATTATCACTAAAAAGTGTTACTTTATTTTAAACATTTTTTGGTCAATGTGCACGGGTTGTACAACCTGCTTATTCCGAAAGTCGTTCTTAACATGGGGAGGTTGGGAGTGTTTATTCCAAAAGCCGTTCTTAACATGGGGAGGTTGGGGGCGTTTATTCCGAAAGCCGTTCATAACATGGTGAAGTTGGGGGGGGGGGTTATTCCGAAAGCCGTTCTTAACATGGTGAGGTTGGGGGTGTTTATTCCAAAAGCTGTTTTTAACATGGGGAGGTTGGGGGGTGTTTATTTCGAAAGCTGTTCTTAACATGGGGAGGTTGGGGGTGTTTATTCCGAAAGCCGTTCTTAACATGGGGAGGTTGGGGGTGTTTATTCCGAAAGCCGTTCTTAACATGGGAAGGTTGGAGGTGTTTATTCCGAAAGCCGTTCATAACATGGGGAAGTTGGGGATGTTTATCCCGAAAGGTATTTTCTTATTTTCAACCTCCCCATGTTAAGAACGGCTTTCAGAATAAACGGTTTGGACAACCAGTGCACATTGCCCCATTTTTTTTCAATAAGGAGAGTAAAAGAAAAATGGACCTACAATGTTTACTCTTGTTTTCCTTATTTTGTCCTTAAGTCCCCACATTCCATGAACGACGTTTCTGACTATGGGGAAAGAATTGCTGTTCTCTGGGTCAGAATCTAGCCATATAAGGAGCTTAAAAAGTAGACCTTAGGTTTACGTTCAGCAATTTTGTAACTTTCTCTTTCACATTTTTTGTACTCCATTTTTCACATTCCATGAACGACATTTCTGACAAAGGGGAAGAATTGCAGTTTTCTGTATTGGAATCTATCCATCTAACACCTATCATAGATTTTGATCTTGAAATAGTAATTCTATTTTAGCTTCATCCATTAAGTGGCTTCAAGCTTTGTTTGGAACGATTTCCATAAAAAAATTGGTTTCAGAGAAATACCCCCCCCCCAAAAAAAAAAACAATGTGTTGTCAATTCTAACACATACATAAGACATCTAAAATAAACTTCTCTAAAATAATAGAACTCTCACTTCGCTTATTTTTGTCCTTTAGTTCTCACATTCCATAAGCGACATTTCTGACAAAGGGGAAAGAATTCCTGTCATCTGAGTCGAAATAAATTCATCTAACGCTAACCTTGTGCTAGTTTTTTTTATCTTGAAGTAGAATTTTTTTTTTGGTCAATGTGCACTAGTTGTCTAACCTGCAAAGGGTGTTTATTCTGAAAGCCGTTCTTAACATGGGTAAGTCGAAAAATAAGAAAATATCTTTCGGAATAAACACCCCTAACCTCCCCATGCTAAAGAATGGCTTTTGGAAATAGAAATAAGGAAATAAACACCACCTGCAGGTTGGACAACCAGTGCACTTTGACCGTTTTTTAGCTTTATCCATCAAATAGTTTCATGCCTTGTCTGGAGCGATTTCCATGAAAAATATTTTGTTGTTCGTATAGAAAATATTCTGATTTAGCAATGAATACAAAATAATCAGCGTTTAATGTCTGTTTTACATGCTGGCATGTGTTTGACAACTTTAAGAAATTGACTTCCAAACTTACCTATCTCTGGCCAGGTTTTTACTTAAACTAAATAATGAACTGAAATATGGCAGAATTTCTTGGAAGTCATTTCCTTTAGTTGAAGCAATATTTTTATAGACCAGATGCCCTTCTTTATGCCAACCTAGTTAGGTGATAGGGACCAGTGTTTTTTTTTTTTGTTTTTTTTTTTTCAATGAAGACACCATCTGTAGGTGATTGACCATCAAGGTTAAAAAGCGTTTCACCTGCCCTCAAAAGGTGTAACATCAATTTTATATACCGGCATGTGTCGGATAAATTTTAGAAATTGATTTCTAAATGCATCTCTAGTCGGAATTAAAAGCAGGTACGGCCAACAATGGAGTACTGTTGCCACATCTGGGCAGGAGCTGCAAGAAGCAGCTTATCCTGCCTTGACAGAGTTCAAAGTAGACTTTGTAGCTCAGTGGCGGATGCCCTTTTCTCTTCCCTGCAACCTCTTTCCCACAGAAGAGACGTTGTGAGCCTGTCTCTGCTTTATCGTTATTTTCATGGCAAGTGCTCGTCTGAGCTTCAATCTATGGTATCCCCTCACCAAACTTTCATGAAAAACACTCGTCTAGCCAAAACCACTATCAATAATTTCCCACACTGTTTATCTGTGCCTAAACCTAAACGTAGATTCCATGAACAAAACTTCTTTTTTTAGAACTGCACGCCTGTGGAACTCTCTTCCGGCTGTCTGCTTTCCAGCTGACTACAATCTGTCTTCAAGTCCAATGTAAACAAGTTCTTATGAACCGTCCTCCCCTAAGTAATCCAATTTACAAAATTCCCACTACTTATGTTTACTAAGCTATAATCACATTGACTAATGTATACCCATTAGCCCTTATCCTCGAGTGGCCTCCAGGCCTTGACAAGTGGTGATTCCTGTGTAAAAAAAAAGTAATGGTTTTCTCAACTAGGGCAAGATTTTTATAAGTTGAACGCCCTTGCTGACGCCAGTACTGGTCACCATCATGGGATTGAGGACCAGTGTTTTTTTTTGTTTTTTTTCTCAAGATATCAAAGCTTCACCTGCTTTTATTATAAAACAAAAAATTCTTCTCAATCTGTGAAATAATTATACATATTATAAACCCTTCTGTGGTAGATTAACTTTATTAATAATCTATTTATCAGCACAAGGGCGTAAGGGATATATGATATTTGCCATTCAAATAATAGTATCATGCTGGGTAACTTTTTTTAATTAAAACCATACATTGAACATTGTATTTAGCTAAGAAAAATCGAATAAGAAGAATTTACGGACACTTAAGACACACACACACACACATATATAGTGTTGGGCCGATAATTCGGAATCGGGAAACGGAAAAATCGGAGCTTTTTGAAGTATTGGATTCGGGAAAATTTGAGCCTATTTTCCGATGCCAAAACCGATTCCTTTAATTATCGATTTTATTTTACTTTTGCTTGTAGTAATAATAAAATAATAAATATTTACTGAATTAAACTTCCAGTAAGACTAAAATCTCTTGATCACCCCCCCCCCTCACAAATGTGTTTCTACGTTTGAGAAAATATAGGCATATTAAAGATGTGTTTTTACAGTAATCGGGACAATATAGCAACTTTATAGTTAAATATTTAGAGATTTATAAAGACTCGGAATCGGAAATTGTATCGGAATCGGGAAAAATATTGGAATCATCCCAACACTAATATATATATATATATATATATACTAGCAGTTCAGCCCGGCTTCGCTCGGGCCCTATGCACTATTCATAACTTTATGTGCATATATATATATATATATATATCAAACAGGTTGACTCATGTCCAGGTAACCTACATCTAAAATTTTAAGTGTTTAGACCCCAAATTGACTGAATTGTTTGCTAGAGACCGCAAAGGTAAAATCGTTTTAACTTTTACTCCTTGGCAGCCAAATTGTCGGCCAAAAACCGATTAAAAAGTTTGCCCTATGTCTGAATACACTTTATGTAAAATTTCAAATCTTTAGACAAAAAATTGGCTGAATAATTTAGTAGAGCACAGAGATCAAATGTTTTTTAACTTTGACCTCAATTTTGACCCCCCTAACATTTACTGTTTTGGGCTCAAATCAAATTAAAAAGTTTGATCCATGTCCAAGTAACCTACATCTAAAATTTCAAAGGTTTAGACCCAAATTGGTGAAAGAGTTTGGTAGAGTTTTCAAAAGTCAATTCTTTGAAGTTTGACTCCTTGACAGTTAAATTTCTGGCCGAAAACCGATTAAAAAGATTTTTCCAAATCTCAATACCCCTTATGTCAAATCTCAAGTCTGTAGACTGAAAATTGACAGAGTAGTTTGGTAGGGAAATGTACACACACAGACAGACAATTTCACTTTATATATATATATATATATATATATATATATATATATATGAATGGAAATGTATAAAAAAAGAATACGAAAAGTATAAAAGCTTATAACTTTTCTTTATTCGTTTTCAATTGGTGATGTGCAGGAATACAAAATAATATTATGAAAAAAGATTAAAAAAATTATATATATATATATATATATATTATATCTATATATATATATATATATATTATATATATATATACCCAAAACCTCTGGCTTTGATGGAGATGAGATTAAAACTTGCTGCTACGATTTCAAATGATTTGAAATAATAGCAAGGGGAGACTTGATTCCAAATATTTCTCATATATTATATCTCCGCTCTTTTGAAAATAGGGTATGATTACGAATATCCCCAGTATAAAATAATCCTTATGCACTGTGAAATTTACTTTATGTATGAAAACCAAAAAAGGGAGATATATCATATGAGAAATATGTGGAATCAAGTCTCCCCTTGCTGTTATTTCAGATCATTCGAAACGATGGCAGCAAGTGTTAGTCTCCCCTCTATTAAGGCCAGGGGTTTGGAGAAATATCGGATATTTTGTAATTTATATGAAAAACTAGGAAAACAAATGACTATGATTGAAACATTTTATGGCTGTAAAAAAGTGCCAAAAATAGGCTCTGGATGATGGATGATCCCCTTAATATGCGTCCTTCAGGGCAAATGTCACATAGCCCACTACACAATTCAGGTCATTAGCTTTCCAACGAGCCTTCATTTGTTAAATTCTGATCAATAGTCGCTGAGATTTGGAATTATAAAATTGCTAAAAAAGGTGGTATATAAATATATATATATATATATATATATATATATATATCGTACTTGTCGCCAAATTGAATATTGAAAAATTCATATCTTTGGTTCTATGGGACGAAACTGCATGAAAATTTGCAGGCTTTTTGAAGATTATAATACTATTCTATGGTTAAAATTTTATGATAACTGGTAAAAAAAGAACCTATATTTTGAAACCATTTGTATATATAGTGCCCTGGTAGGAAGCTTCAGTTTTGCTGCTTTGGTTGTCTCCCCTGTGACCTTGCCAGGCCACTAATATTACAGAAGATCAGAACAATATTGTTGCCATCAGTTCGAAATCTAGCAGAGAGCTCCTTCACAGTCTAGGAAATGGAGGGCATTGTTGAAAAACAAAACCGGATCGAGGGAGCTCATTGGCTCAGTATGACATCTAGTTATGACGTCACAAACAAAACATCTGCTCCCAATTTGTCATTAGCCAGCATGGAAGTAGTAAGGTCCAGAAAACTGTCATCAGAATGCTCATGTCAATGTGCAAGCTAGTCTAATCGGAGATAGCGAAATATATTTAAAAATAAAAAGAAAGCAAAAAAAAAAAAAGGAAGAAAAAATTGTAAAACTCCATCGAAGTTCAGATTTGTTTTGTGCTTGTTTAGTTTTGGGATCCATTTTTTTTTTTTTTTGTTTATGTGGAAACTTTATGTCTATTAATCAAGTTAAGATGCTTTTTTGTTAAATAAAGTTTAAATAAATAAAGAAAAATGTGTTACTTACCTTTTTTTTTTTTAAATATATATAAGTATTGTTGTTGTTTTTGTAGAAAGTGTTTTTGGTTTAGCAACGACTGATTGCTTATGTATTGGGGCAGTTAATGTCTTTGATGGTGAAATGAGTTGTTAATAGTAGTATCTTTCTTTTTTTTTTTTTTAAATGGTAGAAACCAGACGTGTTATGTCCTCGTCCTGCTCCGTGTATGTTCCAGGAGGTTCTGTTGTATTGTGTACCGACAATCAGCAGGAGCGCTCGGAATATTCTGCAGTTAGTGTCATTCAAGCACGTTTGATACTCAGGAAGATTACAGCTGGCCTCCAATCTATTAAGACCACGTGATTATACTGAGCCGGTAAATCGACACCTCCCTTCAAAAAAAAAAAAAAAAAAAGAAAGAAACAATTTAATCCGCTTTGCTTCGAGGCTTTGTGTTATTGCAGACATTTTTTTTTTTTCAAGATCAATGTTAGCTTGCACTGGAACAAGAAGAAGAAGAAGAAAAAAAAATCAGAAAACGAATTAGTTATCGTTTTGTTGTTTCGTCCATTAACTAGCTTTATAGCTATTAAAAGGTGTGAGTGAAAACTGTATTCATCGACCTGAACAATACATAATTCTCATGTCTACCCGACTGCATAGCCATATTGACCTACAGGTGGTCACGTGTTCGGTGTACGTATTCAAATAAAAACGCAGACCAAATTTGGACCTAACAACTGTTTGAGTTCACTGCTAATCGAAACAAATATTGATTGTTTTGTTTTGTTTTTGTTTTTATTTTACTAACTAGCAAGTTTCGCCCACTTGTTATCATTTCGTAATTTAATTCTAGTTCTCATGGACCTTTTGTTTCCCCTGTTTATAGCCTCGTTTTCATGCTTTTCTAAAAATTAAAAAAAAAAAGAAAAAAAAGCGCAACTGGAAGAAAATAAAACGAATTAAAAAAAAATAATAATTACACAACTCATAAAATTTAAATCACTGTGAATTCATTCAAAATTGAAACAATAAGAACAAGTTACGCATGCGTGGTTCCCCTCTGGTGCTGCATGTGAGATGACGCCACAAAAAAATAGCGAAGAAACGATGAATGGGAGAAGTGTGAAGGGCCAACGTTGCCTTCACATTTTCGCCAAGTTTCAGAAAAATCTAATGGATGGAGCAAAAGTTATGGGGTAAAAAGTATCATTTTCTTTGCAATTTTGGGGCATTTGTGACCCCTTTTGAGCCCCTGGGAATGCCGAATCCCATTGAAAATGGACAAACGATGCAGTTTCACGCCTTAAGACATGTATATTTGAATTCAGCACCATAGAAAACCACTATATAGACATACATATCAAGTTTTTTAAGTAATATGAAAAAAGAGCTGCAAAAAGGCATGTTGTTTTTAGCCCTAAAAGTGCCAGAGGGATGCGAACCAGTATTTTGCCAGGGTCACCCATACTGAATTTATATTAAGAACAGTAAGTTAGGGTATAACGATCTACGATCCGGCACCATTCATAACGTTACCGATGTGGCAGGTGTCCTTTCATCGCACCTTGTCTCGTTACAAGTTGGCCTGTTGATCGTTCTTACCCATTGTGTTTTCATGGAGGTGCGCTTTTCCTCTCGATCGAATCGTCTCCTACCCTGTGTAGGTAGTCTCCGGGTACATCAATCACTCTGCTGGTCCTTGCGGCTTGCTGCAAAATCAAGAGTCCTCACCACAAACAAACAGAACTCCGGTTTATAACAGTAACAAACTATTTATTGTTTTCATTACTTCATAACAACTACTAATTTGAAGTGACTGACTATAGCAGTGAACGATGTAAGACCAGACCAGTAAAGTCACCGAGTTCCCATTAACATAGGCTAGTTCCCATCATAACATCAGGCCCTGGCTACGACTCTTCTCTTTTTAGAATTCCTTTTTCTAAATCCAACCCCTTTTCCCCACCTCTCCTTCAGAGAGTGGTTACAAAACCCCTTTCTTTCTTCCCCTTAGAGCTTATCTCTACCAAACCTCAACCCCCATTTGCACTGAGGTGTTTCTACTTATTATCAAATTAGGGGTGATTAGTCACTCCAGGTCGACCAATGCTTGGCGGCAACCCCTACTCTTGACCCCCATTCTTCATACCCTTCAACAGAGGGTTTAAAAACAACCTTTTCGTTGTTAACAGATATATAACAGCAATAAGATAAGAACAATTATCATTTGTTTTTTTTCTTTCTGACAAAATCCCATAGACATTTCTGTTTAAACAACATCAAACCATCATCATCATCATCATCATTAGAATTCAGCCGTGTGAATTCCTCTGAATTCATGTTGACTAGCAAGGTCACTCGGCATCGCCCGGTCCCCATCGGGTCACAAGTGGTTTAGTAGAAAGAGACTAGTAACGTCTCTTCTGTGGAAAAGGAGGCTGTAAGAAACAGATTTCGAAGTCAATTCCAAACTCTGCCTAGAAAAAAATATTGCTCTGAGTGGTACCTCCTTAGATGTGGCAGCAATGCTCCATTTTAGGATACATGCGACTATTGTTTTCTTTGATCTTTTTGTAATAGTGCGCAGGCATGTATATGGTAGTAGCAACATCCAACGTATGTAAATATCGAGCCGTGTATGAGGTGACATCACAGCGAGGAAGAAGGAAAAATATAATAAAAGAAAAAACGTGAACCCTTGGTTTTAGAGAAGACAGAGATAGACATTACAAAAGTGGCTGAGAGCAACAGGAAAAAATGCTAAACACAGCCAGACTGTGACAGAGTTCCGTGTGTTGGATATGACAGAGAAGCACATTGGAATGCGAAAGAACTTTTGAACAAGAGACAAGGTCTTATTCTGGAAAGTACCTGTAAATAAATGTCTGTTGCTTCACAAAAAAAAAAGGAGTTGAGTTTTTATCTTGTTTTGATTTCCTTGCGACTGTTTGCACACAACGTGTGGGATCTGAGTGCTGACATGTAACGACTACATTACATTTTAGTTACGAGCAAAGTGTTATACCTGTTCTGATATTGCATGTCATCTTTTATGTCCTTGATCCACGAAGGAGAACGCTCTAAAGTAGTAAGCCATGTTTAGTTTCAGAACAGTTTCCGATGGTTAGTTGTTCTACACAAGTCCTGAAGGTGACTGGTTCTCAGTAGACAGAACAGTTTCCGATGGTTAGTTGTTCTACACAAGTCCTGAAGGTGACTGGTTCTCAGTAGACAGAACAGTTTCCGATGGTTAGTTGTTCTACACAAGTCCTGAAGGTGACTGGTTCTCAGTAGACAGAACAGTTTCCGATGGTTAGTTGTTCTACACAAGTCCTGAAGGTGACTGGTTCTCAGTAGACAGAACAGTTTCCGATGGTTAGTTGTTCTACACAAGTCCTGAAGGTGACTGGTTCTCAGTAGACAGAACAGTTTCCGATGGTTAGTTGTTCTACATAAGTCCTGGAGGTGACTGGTTCTCAGTAGACAGAACAGTTTCCGATGGTTAGTTGTTCTACACAAGTCCTGAAGGTGACTGGTTCTCAGTAGACAGTACAGTTTCCGATGGTTAGTTGTTCTACACAAGTCCTGGAGGTGACTGGTTCTCAGTAGACAGAACAGTTTCCGATGGTTAGTTGTTCTACACAAGTCCTGGAGGTGACTGGTTCTCAGTAGACAGAACAGTTTCCGATGGTTAGTTGTTCAACACAAGTCCTGAAGGTGACTGGTTCTCAGTAGACAGAACAGTTTCCGATGGTTAGTTGTTCTACACAAGTCCTGAAGGTGACTGGTTCTCAGTAGACAGAACAGTTTCCGATGGTTAGTTGTCCTACACAAGTCCTGGAGGTGACTGGTTCTCAGTAGACAGAACAGTTTCCGATGGTTAGTTGTTCTACACAAGTCCTGAAGGTGACTGGTTCTCAGTAGACAAAACAGTTTCCGATGGTTCGTTGTTCTTCACAAGTCCTGGAGGTGACTGGTTCTCAGTAGACAGAAGAGTTTCCGATGGTTAGTTGTTCTACACAAGTCCTGGAGGTGACTGGTTCTCAGTAGACAGAACAGTTTCCGATGGTTAGTTGTTCTACACAAGTCCTGAAGGTGACTGGTTCTCAGTAGACAGAACGTTTTCCGATGGTTAGTTGTTCTACACAAGTCCTGGAGGGGACTGGTTCTCAGTAGACAGAACAGTTTTCGATGGTTAGTTGTTCTACACAAGTCCTGAAGGTGACTGGTTCTCAGTAGACAGAACAGTTTTCGATGGTTAGTTGTTCTACACAAGTCCTGGAGGTGACTGGTTCTCAGTAGACAGAACAGTTTCCGATGGTTAGTTGTTCTACACAAGTCCTGGAGGTGACTGGTTCTCAGTAGACAGAACAGTTTCCGATGGTTAGTTGTTCTACACAAGTCCTGAAGGTGACTGGTTCTCAGTAGACAGAACAGTTTCCGATGGTTAGTTGTTCTACACAAGTCCTGAAGGTGACTGGTTCTCAGTAGACAGAAGAGTTTCCGATGGTTAGTTGTTCTACACAAGTCCTGGAGGTGACTGGTTCTCAGTAGACAGAACAGTTTCCGATAGTTAGTTGTTCTACACAAGTCCTGAAGGTGACTGGTTCTCAGTAGACAGTACAGTTTCCGATGGTTAGTTGTTCTACACAAGTCCTGGAGGTGACTGGTTCTCAGTAGACAGAACAGTTTCCGATGGTTAGTTGTTCTACACAAGTCCTGGAGGTGACTGGTTCTCAGTAGACAGAACAGTTTCCGATGGTTAGTTGTTCTACACAAGTCCTGGAGGTGACTGGTTCTCAGTAGACAGAACAGTTTCCGATGGTTAGTTGTTCTACACAAGTCCTGGAGGTGACTGGTTCTCAGTAGACAGAACGTTTTCCGATGGTTAGTTGTTCTACACAAGTCCTGAAGGTGACTGCTTCTCAGTAGACAGAAGAGTTTCCGATGGTTAGTTGTTCTACACAAGTCCTGGAGGTGACTGGTTCTCAGTAGACAAAACAGTTTCCGATAGTTAGTTGTTCTACACAAGTCCTGAAGGTGACTGGTTCTCAGTAGACAGTACAGTTTTCGATGGTTAGTTGTTCTACACAAGTCCTGGAGGTGACTGGTTCTCAGTAGACAGAACAGTTTCCGATGGTTAGTTGTTCTACACAAGTCCTGGAGGTGACTGGTTCTCAGTAGACAGAACAGTTTCCGATGGTTAGTTGTTCAACACAAGTCCTGAAGGTGACTGGTTCTCAGTAGACAGAACAGTTTCCGATGGTTAGTTGTTCTACACAAGTCCTGAAGGTGACTGGTTCTCAGTAGACAGAACAGTTTCCGATGGTTAGTTGTTCTACACAAGTCCTGGAGGTGACTGGTTCTCAGTAGACAGAACAGTTTCCGATGGTTAGTTGTTCTACACAAGTCCTGAAGGTGACTGGTTCTCAGTAGACAGAACAGTTTCCGATGGTTCGTTGTTCTACACAAGTCCTGGAGGTGACTGGTTCTCAGTAGACAGAAGAGTTTCCGATGGTTAGTTGTTCTACACAAGTCCTGGAGGTGACTGGTTCTCAGTAGACAGAACAGTTTCCGATGGTTAGTTGTTCTACACAGAGTCCTGGAGGTGACTGGTTCTCAGTAGACAGAACAGTTTCCGATGGTTAGTTGTTCTACACAAGTCCTGGAGGTGACTGGTTCTCAGTAGACAGAACAGTTTCCGATGGTTAGTTGTTCTACACAAGTCCTGAAGGTGACTGGTTCTCAGTAGACAGAACAGTTTCCGATGGTTAGTTGTTCTACACAAGTCCTGAAGGTGACCGGTTCTCAGTAGACAGAACAGTTTCCGATGGTTAGTTGTTCTACACAATTCATGAAGGTGACTGGTTCTCAGTAGACAGAAGAGTTTCCGATGGTTAGTTGTTCTACACAAGTCCTGAAGGTGACTGGTTCTCAGTAGACAGAACGTTTTCCGATGGTTAGTTGTTCTACACAAGTCCTGGAGGTGACTGGTTTTCAGTAGACAAAACGTTTTCCGATGGTTAGTTGTTCTACACAAGTCCTGGAGGTGACTGGTTCTCAGTAGACAGAACAGTTTTCGATGGTTAGTTGTTCTACACAAGTCCTGAAGGTGACTGGTTCTCAGTAGACAGAACAGTTTCCGATGGTTAGTTGTTCTACACAAGTCCTGGAGGTGACTGGTTCTCAGTAGACAAAACAGTTTCCGATGGTTAGTTGTTCTACACAAGTCCTGGAGGTGACTGGTTCTCAGTAGACAGAACAGTTTCCGATGGTTAGTTGTTCTACACAAGTCCTGAAGGTGACTGGTTCTCAGTAGACTGAACAGTTTCCGATGGTTAGTTGTTCTACACAAGTCCTGGAGGTGACTGGTTCTCAGTAGACAGAACAGTTTCCGATGGTTAGCTGTTCTACACAAGTCCTGAAGGTGACTGGTTCTCAGTAGACAGAACAGTTTCCGATGGTTAGTTGTTCTACACAAGTCCTGAAGGTGACTGGTTCTCAGTAGGCAGAACAGGTTCCGATGGTTAGTTGTTCTACACAAGTCCTGGAGGTGACTGGTTCTCAGTAGACAGAAGAGTTTCCGATGGTTAGTTGTTCTACACAAGTCCTGGAGGTGACTGGTTCTCAGTAGACAGAACAGTTTCCGATGGTTAGTTGTTCTACACAAGTCCTGGAGGTGACTGGTTCTCAGTAGACAGAACAGTTTCCGATGGTTAGTTGTTCTACACAAGTCCTGAAGGTGACTGGTTCTCAGTAGACAGAACAGTTTCCGATGGTTAGTTGTTCGACACAAGTCATGAAGGTGACGGGTTCTCAGTAGACAGAACAGTTTCCGATGGTTAGTTGTTCTACACAAATCCTGAAGGTGACCGGTTCTCAGTAGACAGAACAGTTTCCGATGGTTAGTTGTTCTACACAAGTCCTGAAGGTGACTGGTTCTCAGTAGACAGAACAGTTTCCGATGGTTAGTTGTTCTACACAAGTCCTGGAGGTGACTGGTTCTCAGTAGACAGAACAGTTTCCGATGGTTAGTTGTTCTACACAAGTCCTGAAGGTGACTGGTTCTCAGTAGACAGAACAGTTTCCGATGGTTAGTTGTTCGACACAAGTCATGAAGGTGACTGGTTCTCAGTAGACAGAACAGTTTCCGATGGTTAGTTGTTCTACACAAATCCTGAAGGTGACCGGTTCTCAGTAGACAGAACAGTTTCCGATGGTTAGTTGTTCTACACAAGTCCTGGAGGTGACTGGTTCTCAGTAGACAGAACAGTTTCCGATGGTTAGTTGTTCTACACAAGTCCTGGAGGTGACTGGTTCTCAGTAGACAGAACAGTTTCCGATGGTTAGTTGTTCTACACAAGTCCTGGAGGTGACTGGTTTTCAGTAGACAGAACAGTTTCCGATGGTTAGTTGTTCTACACAAGTCGTGGAGGTGACTGGTTCTCAGTAGACAGAACAGTTTCCGATGGTTAGTTGTTCTACACAAGTCCTGGAGGTGACTGGTTCTCAGTAAACAGAACAGTTTCCGATGGTTAGTTGTTCTACACAAGTCCTGGAGGTGACTGGTTCTCAGTAGACAGAACAGTTTCCGATGGTTAGTTGTTCTACACAAGTCCTGGAGGTGACTGGTTCTCAGTAGACAGAACAGTTTCCGATGGTTAGTTGTTCTACACAAGTCCTGGAGGTGACTGGTTCTCAGTAGACAGAACAGTTTCCGATGGTTAGTTGTTCTACACAAGTCCTGGAGGTGACTGGTTCTCAGTAGACAGAACAGTTTCCGATGGTTAGTTGTTCTACACAAGTCCTGGAGGTGACTGGTTCTCAGTAGACAGAACAGTTTCCGATGGTTAGTTGTTCTACACAAGTCCTGAAGGTGACCGGTTCTCAGTAGACAGAACAGTTTCCGATGGTTAGTTGTTCTACACAATTCATGAAGGTGACTGGTTCTCAGTAGACAGAAGAGTTTCCGATGGTTAGTTGTTCTACACAAGTCCTGAAGGTGACTGGTTCTCAGTAGACAGAACGTTTTCCGATGGTTAGTTGTTCTACACAAGTCCTGGAGGTGACTGGTTTTCAGTAGACAAAACGTTTTCCGATGGTTAGTTGTTCTACACAAGTCCTGGAGGTGACTGGTTCTCAGTAGACAGAACAGTTTTCGATGGTTAGTTGTTCTACACAAGTCCTGAAGGTGACTGGTTCTCAGTAGACAGAACAGTTTCCGATGGTTAGTTGTTCTACACAAGTCCTGGAGGTGACTGGTTCTCAGTAGACAAAACAGTTTCCGATGGTTAGTTGTTCTACACAAGTCCTGGAGGTGACTGGTTCTCAGTAGACAGAACAGTTTCCGATGGTTAGTTGTTCTACACAAGTCCTGAAGGTGACTGGTTCTCAGTAGACTGAACAGTTTCCGATGGTTAGTTGTTCTACACAAGTCCTGGAGGTGACTGGTTCTCAGTAGACAGAACAGTTTCCGATGGTTAGCTGTTCTACACAAGTCCTGAAGGTGACTGGTTCTCAGTAGACAGTACAGTTTCCGATGGTTAGTTGTTCTACACAAGTCCTGGAGGTGACTGGTTCTCAGTAGACAGAACAGTTTCCGATGGTTAGTTGTTCTACACAAGTCCTGCAGGTGACTGGTTCTCAGTAGACAGAAGAGTTTCCGATGGTTAGTTGTTCTACACAAGTCCTGGAGGTGACTGGTTCTCAGTAGACAGAACAGTTTCCGATGGTTAGTTGTTCTACACAAGTCCTGAAGGTGACTGGTTCTCAGTAGGCAGAACAGGTTCCGATGGTTAGTTGTTCTACACAAGTCCTGGAGGTGACTGGTTCTCAGTAGACAGAAGAGTTTCCGATGGTTAGTTGTTCTACACAAGTCCTGGAGGTGACTGGTTCTCAGTAGACAGAACAGTTTCCGATGGTTAGTTGTTCTACACAAGTCCTGGAGGTGACTGGTTCTCAGTAGACAGAACAGTTTCCGATGGTTAGTTGTTCTACACAAGTCCTGAAGGTGACTGGTTCTCAGTAGACAGAACAGTTTCCGATGGTTAGTTGTTCGACACAAGTCATGAAGGTGACGGGTTCTCAGTAGACAGAACAGTTTCCGATGGTTAGTTGTTCTACACAAATCCTGAAGGTGACCGGTTCTCAGTAGACAGAACAGTTTCCGATGGTTAGTTGTTCTACACAAGTCCTGAAGGTGACTGGTTCTCAGTAGACAGAAGAGTTTCCGATGGTTAGTTGTTCTACACAAGTCCTGGAGGTGACTGGTTCTCAGTAGACAGAACAGTTTCCGATGGTTAGTTGTTCTACACAAGTCCTGAAGGTGACTGGTTCTCAGTAGACAGAACAGTTTCCGATGGTTAGTTGTTCGACACAAGTCATGAAGGTGACTGGTTCTCAGTAGACAGAACAGTTTCCGATGGTTAGTTGTTCTACACAAATCCTGAAGGTGACCGGTTCTCAGTAGACAGAACAGTTTCCGATGGTTAGTTGTTCTACACAAGTCCTGGAGGTGACTGGTTCTCAGTAGACAGAACAGTTTCCGATGGTTAGTTGTTCTACACAAGTCCTGGAGGTGACTGGTTCTCAGTAGACAGAACAGTTTCCGATGGTTAGTTGTTCTACACAAGTCCTGGAGGTGACTGGTTTTCAGTAGACAGAACAGTTTCCGATGGTTAGTTGTTCTACACAAGTCGTGGAGGTGACTGGTTCTCAGTAGACAGAACAGTTTCCGATGGTTAGTTGTTCTACACAAGTCCTGGAGGTGACTGGTTCTCAGTAAACAGAACAGTTTCCGATGGTTAGTTGTTCTACACAAGTCCTGGAGGTGACTGGTTCTCAGTAGACAGAACAGTTTCCGATGGTTAGTTGTTCTACACAAGTCCTGGAGGTGACTGGTTCTCAGTAGACAGAACAGTTTCCGATGGTTAGTTGTTCTACACAAGTCCTGGAGGTGACTGGTTCTCAGTAGACAGAACAGTTTCCGATGGTTAGTTGTTCTACACAAGTCCTGGAGGTGACTGGTTCTCAGTAGACAGAACAGTTTCCGATGGTTAGTTGTTCTACACAAGTCCTGGAGGTGACTGGTTCTCAGTAGACAGAACTGTTTCCGATGGTTAGTTGTTCTACACAAGTCCTGAAGGTGACTGGTTTTCTGTAGACAGAACAGTTTCCGATGGTTAGTTGTTCTACACAAGTCCTGGAGGTGACTGGTCCTCAGTAGACAGAACAGTTTCCGATGGTTAGTTGTTCTACACAAGTCCTGGAGGTGACTGGTTCTCAGTAGACAGAACAGTTTCCGATGGTTAGTTGTTCTACACAAGTCCTGGAGGTGACTGGTTCTCAGTAGACAGAACAGTTTCCGATGGTTAGTTGTTCTACACAAGTCCTGGAGGTGACTGGTTCTCAGTAGACAGAACAGTTTCCGATGGTTAGTTGTTCTACACAAGTCCTGGAGGTGACTGGTTCTCAGTAAACAGAACAGTTTCCGATGGTTAGTTGTTCTACACAAGTCCTCGAGGTGACTGGTTCTCAGTAAACAGAACAGTTTCCGATGGTTAGTTGTTCTACACAAGTCCTGGAGGTGACTGGTTCTCAGTAGACAGAACAGTTTCCGATGGTTCGTTGTTCTACACAAGTCCTGGAGGTGACTGGTTCTCAGTAAACAGAACAGTTTCCGATGGTTAGTTGTTCTACACAAGTCCTGGAGGTGACTGGTTCTCAGTAAACAGAACAGTTTCCGATGGTTAGTTGTTCTACACAAGTCCTCGAGGTGACTGGTTCTCAGTAAACAGAACAGTTTCCGATGGTTAGTTGTTCTACACAAGTCCTGGAGGTGACTGGTTCTCAGTAGACAGAACAGTTTCCGATGGTTCGTTGTTCTACACAAGTCCTGGAGGTGACTGGTTCTCAGTAGACAGAACAGTTTCCGATGGTTAGTTGTTCTACACAAGTCATGAAGGTGACTGGTTCTCAGTAGACAGAACAGTTTCCGATGGTTAGTTGTTCTACACAAGTCCTGGAGGTGACTGGTTCTCAGTAGACAGAACAGTTTCCGATGGTTAGTTGTTCTACACAAGTCCTGGAGGTGACTGGTTCTCAGTAGACAGAACAGTTTCCGATGGTTAGTTGTTCTACACAAGTCCTGGAGGTGACTGGTTTTCAGTAGACAGAACAGTTTCCGATGGTTAGTTGTTCTACACAAGTCCTGGAGGTGACTGGTTCTCAGTAGACAGAACAGTTTCCGATGGTTAGTTGTTCTACACAAGTCCTGGAGGTGACTGGTTCTCAGTAAACAGAACAGTTTCCGATGGTTAGTTGTTCTACACAAGTCCTGGAGGTGACTGGTTCTCAGTAGACAGAACAGTTTCCGATGGTTAGTTGTTCTACACAAGTCCTGGAGGTGACTGGTTCTCAGTAGACAGAACAGTTTCCGATGGTTAGTTGTTCTACACAAGTCCTGGAGGTGACTGGTTCTCAGTAGACAGAACAGTTTCCGATGGTTAGTTGTTCTACACAAGTCCTGGAGGTGACTGGTTCTCAGTAGACAGAACAGTTTCCGATGGTTAGTTGTTCTACACAAGTCCTGGAGGTGACTGGTTCTCAGTAGACAGAACTGTTTCCGATGGTTAGTTGTTCTACACAAGTCCTGAAGGTGACTGGTTCTCTGTAGACAGAACAGTTTCCGATGGTTAGTTGTTCTACACAAGTCCTGGAGGTGACTGGTTCTCAGTAGACAGAACAGTTTCCGATGGTTAGTTGTTCTACACAAGTCCTGGAGGTGACTGGTTCTCAGTAGACAGAACAGTTTCCGATGGTTAGTTGTTCTACACAAGTCCTGGAGGTGACTGGTTCTCAGTAGACAGAACAGTTTCCGATGGTTAGTTGTTCTACACAAGTCCTGGAGGTGACTGGTTCTCAGTAGACAGAACAGTTTCCGATGGTTAGTTGTTCTACACAAGTCCTGGAGGTGACTGGTTCTAAGTAGACAGAACAGTTTCCGATGGTTAGTTGTTCTACACAAGTCCTGGAGGTGACTGGTTCTCAGTAGACAGAACAGTTTCCGATGGTTAGTTGTTCTACACAAGTCCTGGAGGTGACTGGTTCTCAGTAGACAGAACAGTTTCCGATGGTTAGTTGTTCTACACAAGTCCTGGAGGTGACTGGTTCTCAGTAAACAGAACAGTTTCCGATGGTTAGTTGTTCTACACAAGTCCTGGAGGTGACTGGTTCTCAGTAGACAGAACAGTTTCCGATGGTTAGTTGTTCTACACAAGTCCTGGAGGTGACTGGTTCTCAGTAGACAGAACAGTTTCCGATGGTTAGTTGTTCTACACAAGTCCTGGCGGTGACTGGTTCTCAGTAGACAGAAGAGTTTCCGATGGTTAGTTGTTCTACACAAGTCCTGGAGGTGACTGGTTCTCAGTAGACAGAACAGTTTCCGATGGTTAGTTGTTCTACACAAGTCCTGGAGGTGACTGGTTCTCAGTAGACAGAACAGTTTCCGATGGTTAGTTGTTCTACACAAGTCCTGGAGGTGACTGGTTCTCAGTAGACAGAAAAGTTTCCGATGGTTAGTTGTTCTACACAAGTCCTGGAGGTGACTGGTTCTCAGTAGACAGAACAGTTTCCGATGGTTAGTTGTTCTACACAAGTCCTGGAGGTGACTGGTTCTCAGTAGACAGAACAGTTTCCGATGGTTAGTTGTTCTACACAAGTCCTGGAGGTGACTGGTTCTCAGTAGACAGAACAGTTTCCGATGGTTAGTTGTTCTACACAAGTCCTGGAGGTGACTGGTTTTCAGTAGACAGAACAGTTTCCGATGGTTAGTTGTTCTACACAAGTCCTGGAGGTGACTGGTTCTCAGTAGACAGAACAGTTTCCGATGGTTAGTTGTTCTACACAAGTCCTCGAGGTGACTGGTTCTCAGTAAACAGAACAGTTTCCGATGGTTAGTTGTTCTACACAAGTCCTCGAGATGACTGGTTCTCAGTAAACAGAACAGTTTCCGATGGTTAGTTGTTCTACACAAGTCCTGGAGGTGACTGGTTCTCAGTAGACAGAACAGTTTCCGATGGTTCGTTGTTCTACACAAGTCCTGGAGGTGACTGGTTCTCAGTAAACAGAACAGTTTCCGATGGTTAGTTGTTCTACACAAGTCCTGGAGGTGACTGGTTCTCAGTAGACAGAACAGTTTCCGATGGTTAGTTGTTCTACACAAGTCCTGGAGGTGACTGGTTCTCAGTAGACAGAACAGTTTCCGATGGTTAGTTGTTCTACACAAGTCCTGGAGGTGACTGGTTCTCAGTAGACAGAACAGTTTCCGATGGTTAGTTGTTCTACACAAGTCCTGGAGGTGACTGGTTCTCAGTAGACAGAACAGTTTCCGATGGTTAGTTGTTCTACACAAGTCCTGGAGGTGACTGGTTCTCAGTAGACAGAACTGTTTCCGATGGTTAGTTGTTCTACACAAGTCCTGAAGGTGACTGGTTCTCTGTAGACAGAACAGTTTCCGATGGTTAGTTGTTCTACACAAGTCCTGGAGGTGACTGGTTCTCAGTAGACAGAACTGTTTCCGATGGTTAGTTGTTCTACACAAGTCCTGAAGGTGACTGGTTCTCTGTAGACAGAACAGTTTCCGATGGTTAGTTGTTCTACACAAGTCCTGGAGGTGACTGGTTCTCAGTAGACAGAACAGTTTCCGATGGTTAGTTGTTCTACACAAGTCCTGGAGGTGACTGGTTCTCAGTAGACAGAACAGTTTCCGATGGTTAGTTGTTCTACACAAGTCCTGGAGGTGACTGGTTCTCAGTAGACAGAAGAGTTTCCGATGGTTAGTTGTTCTACACAAGTCCTGGAGGTGACTGGTTCTCAGTAGACAGAACAGTTTCCGATGGTTAGTTGTTCTACACAAGTCCTGGAGGTGACTGGTTCTCAGTAGACAGAACAGTTTCCGATGGTTAGTTGTTCTACACAAGTCCTGGAGGTGACTGGTTCTCAGTAGACAGAACAGTTTCCGATGGTTAGTTGTTCTACACAAGTCCTGGAGGTGACTGGTTCTCAGTAGACAGAACAGTTTCCGATGGTTAGTTGTTCTACACAAGTCCTGGAGGTGACTGGTTCTCAGTAGACAGAACAGTTTCCGATGGTTAGTTGTTCTACACAAGTCCTGGAGGTGACTGGTTTTCAGTAGACAGAACAGTTTCCGATGGTTAGTTGTTCTACACAAGTCCTGGAGGTGACTGGTTCTCAGTAGACAGAACAGATACCGATGGTTAGTTGTTTACACAAGTCCTGGAGGTGACTGATACTCAGCAGACAGTTCTCAAGTTGAAATCCACAAAGCAAAAGATTCTTCCCATGTTGACACAAAAAAAAACACATGCGAGGTTGCTACAGAAAAGGTTTAATTTTTATGGAGAAATTCTGGTTTCTGATTGGTTGGTAGCAGAGCGTGAATTAATTTGATTCGTCAGTTCATAGCAGCATCATTTATAAATAGAATCTCCCGACTGTCTAGGACCATACCCACACTCATTAGCTCAAAAATATTGCAACAGTGACTGAGAGCAACACAAAAAATGCTAAACGTGGCCGGACAGGGATAGGGTATCGCATGTTTGAAATGGCAGAGAAGCACATTGGAGTGCGAGAGGACTTTTGAACAAGGAGTCCAGTTTTTATCTTATCGTGGTTTCCTTGTGACTGTCTGCACTCAATGTGTGGGTCCCGAGTGCGGATATGTAACGATTACGCTAGATTTTAGCAATGAGCAAAGTGTTATACCTGTTCTGATATTGCACGTCATCTTTTCTGTCCTTGATCAGCGAAGGAGAAGACCTTCTAGACTGAGGCAATCTTTACATGTAATGAAGCCACTGGCACCTATGCAAATAACCAAGCCGTGCTGCTAGCGTGACGTCACAGAAATAAACGGATATATAGACAGATATATAGATCGGAGGAAGAGGAAGGAAAAAAAGAGGATAAGAAAAACAAGAAGAAAAGAAATCGCTCGTCTGCACAAAATGGACTCTGAATAAGATGCAAGATTTTTTTTTTTTTTTTTTTTTTTACACATTGATCACCACATTATCAAGGCCCGGAAGCCACTCAGGGATAAGGGTTATTGCAAGTACATTACCTTTTGATGAAGTGTTTACTTAAGGGGACGGTTCATTCGGAATTTGTTAACATTGGACTTGAAGACATCCAAGTTCATGAATCCCTTTTTTTACGAGGGAATCATTACATATCAAGACCCAGAGGCCACTCGAGGATAAGAGTTAATGAATATAAGTTGGTAGTGCAGTAATCGTTAATGGTGTAAATTGGTTAGAATTTGATTATTTATGGGGACGTTTCAAAAAGAACTTGTTTACATTAGATCTGAAAACTAACATGTTGTATTTAACCAGAAAGCAGGCCAGAGGAACAGTGTTCAACAGGTGGGCAGTTCTGGGAAAGAAACTTTGTTCATGGAATCTGCGTTTAGATTTAGGCACAGATAAAGAGTGGGAGAAATTGTTGATAGTGGTTGTAGTTAGTTGAGTGTTTTTGTGATAGTTTCACAAAAAAAAACGCATTAATAATTTGAAAACTGAAAATATCTTTCATTTATATATATATGTGTGTGTGTCTGTGTGTGTGTTTATATATATGTGTGTGTGTGTGTGTGTGTGTGTGTGTGTGTGTGTGTTTATATATGTATGTATATAATATTTTTATTTATATAGATAAATATTACATAATCGCTACACTGAACATGCTAATGTTTGAGACAATTGGTTGGCAAAAACCAAAAGTCCTCGTCAGGCGACGTAATGTAGCTTATGTGCCACTGAAGGCATCTGGTTCTCAAATGGAAGGAATAAAATATATTTATTTATTTAAGGATTTGAATACAATATACGGTGTTTATAAGTGCTTCTACTCTGTTTCCTTGCGTTTGGTATATACTACGAGACCTGCTTTTCCTTCTTTTCGCAAAAATAGTTTGCCTTACACCCAAATTAGTAATATTTAAATGCCAGCGTGATGCTGGTTATGTCGGGCGAACATCTTTGCATTTGCTAACTCAGTATGTTCCATCTAAAATCAGACAGGGGAGGGTAGGATCTGGTAGTCTTCCTCCTTTCGTAGCCTTGGACTCTGCTATTGGCCAGCATTTGGTTGACAATCCATGCTGTGCTGATAAATATAAAATGGAGTGGTTCGAGGTGCCACACAAAGCAGATTCCAAAAATCATTTAAAGATTTTGGAGTCTGTCTCTATTGCGGTTCGAAAGCCTTCTTTATGTCGGAAAAAGGAGACAACGAAAACATAATTTCTCCTTGGGGAACTTTGACCTTTCCCCCCCCCATTCTCCCCCATCCCCCCCCCCCCGCTGTGCCAAGGTTTAGTTGTAATCGCTTTTAAACGCAATTTCAGATTAAATATTTCTTTTAATCGTTTTTTCTTTTCTTATTTCTGGCACATTCTCCAAATTCCCACGTAGTGCTCTTTAATTTCGTCAGTAATATTGTTTTTGTATGCTATCGATTTCTCCTGACGAGATGATAGCCGAAAGAGCTCTCGAGAAATTCCCGTATATTTTATTTAAATCCTTATATAAATTTTGTACCACCAAACATTTATTTTATTTATTTATAAAAATAAGATGTTAAAAGGCTGAATTTAAAGGGGGGGCGGGTAGTAGATTAAGTGACATTTTAGACTCAAAATAGAAGGCGATACGAGGAAAGAGAATGGCAAGACTTAACAGGATGAATGGGAGGAATAAAAAGGGGAATCTAAAGAAAAAGAGGAAGGACGAAGGGGTCAGCATGATTACATTACTGTAAGGAATGGAAGGGGGTGTGAACACATTTGAAATCATCTTAGATTAAGAGTTCGAAGTTAACGTGTTAAAAGCGTGGGTATTGTCAAACATAGAGGAAAGATACAGAAGAAAAGGAAGAAAGAAAGAAAAAGGTCAGCACAAGGGAGGGAGGGTAAAGACAAATTAGCACATAGGGTTTGCTTCTTGTTATTGAGCACTCTTAATAACCTCGTTTTAATTCATGAGTTTTATCTCTTGAATACCTTTGACTTTATATATATATATATATATATATATATATATATATATATATATATATATATATATATATATATATACATATATATATATATGATGAGAATAATGGAAATAGTATTCCGACAAAATAGAAAAAATAAAAAAGAACAAAGTTTTGTGTCCATCATCAACGTTTCGTCTTTATTTCCAGAGGAAGTCTAGAAATAAAGATGAAACGTTGATGAACACATAACTCGGTGTGTTCCTATTCATTTCTCTCTCTCTCTCTCTCTCTCTCTCTCTCTCTCTCTCTCTCTCTCTCTCTCTCTCTCTCTCTCTCTCTCTGTCTTTGTCTCTGTCTCTCTCTTTGTTAATCTTATATATATATATATATATATATATATATATATATATATATATATATATATATATAAGATTAACAAATTTACATGGTCACAAATAGTTGGTTAAAATCAGAAGTTCTCGTCAGGCGACTTAATAAATGATTGCTTTCCACAGAAGGAAGAAACCAGTCCTCAATTATTTCCAGAGGAAGTCTAGAAATAAAGATGAAACGTTGATGAACACATAACTTGGTTTGTTCCTTTTCATTTCTCTCTCTCTCTCTCTCTCTCTCTCTCTCTCTCTCTCTCTCTCTCTCTCTCTCTCTCTCTCTGTTGTTTTGGTAAAAAATGTTGTTTTTTTTCAATTATACTTCACAATTGTCCGTCAAGTGCTTGGTGCAGAAACTAAACCTTTGACTTAGGCTAGATGAACTTCACCCTCACAGAGAACTAAACAGATCAAATAACACCACAACAGATACTACACTTTGGGCAAGAAAAAGTTCACAGAGAAAAAAAAGAACTTAATTTTACCTGCATAGATCAAAAACTGTCACGATGAATGTTGTAGAGGGTGGGGGGGGGGGAGAAAGAAAGAAAGAAACTTGTAGTTGCCTAGCAACAAAAATGCTAATCCCAAATCCTTGAGGAAACTTGGTAACTGCTCAACGTGGGCTATTTAATCCCCCTTTCGCATAAATAGACATCATATTTGCGCTCGCGTGAGTGCGTGTGTGTGTGTGTGTGTTTGTATGTGTGTGTATGTGTGTACTGTGCGTGTGTGTGTGTATGTGTGTGTGTGTGTGTGTGTGTGTGTGTGTGTGTGTGTGTGTGTGTGTGTTTGTATGTGTGTGTATGTGTGTACTGTGCGTGTGTGTGTGTATGTGTGTGTGTGTGTGTGTGTGTGTGTGTGTGTGTGTGTAACGGCGTAATCATCTTACAGTTTCTCGCAACATCTTCCTGCCGATTACTCGAGCGAGGAGGAAGTTGCCTTGATGATGCAAGATGTAATTAACCCTACCTGGAACGTTATCAAATGGGTATAACATTGCTATTAATAGCCACTCCTTTTTTTTTTAACCCCCACCACACCTACCGCCTCTACCCCAAGCAAACATCTGTCTTCAATTATGCATGAAGGAACACACTTTAAATCTACGAAGACAAAAATTTAAACGCGTGCATGCGATCAAGCAGTACGTGTTCATTACCGTGCACTTTATTTATTTATTTATTTATTTATTTATTTTTTTATTTTTTTATTACTAGCTGACTGCCTGACGTAACCCAGTCGTAAAAACTATACAAAATACTGTCAAAACCCCACCGAATATAAGTCAGCCTATGTCACAGAAACATATATTTAGTGAGTTTCTAACAGTATTTTGTATAGTTTTTTTTAGTTTCAACTCATTTCCCTAATCTTAACATGTTCAACAGAGTCCGCCGGCATTTGTATTTTTCAAATATATCGATAAACACTGTATGATTTTCGAACCAAATAAACATTTTTACATTAAATAAAAACAGTAAAAAAATATCCAGTTAGGTAGAAAAGTAACTTATCTAACCTTTGATAACATTTATTTGTATTATATTTTTTTTTTTTTTTTTTTTTTTTTTTGTATTTTGATAAGTTTTTCTAATCTATGTGTATTGTATAAATGTGTATCGTATATAAAAGCCAAGTATGTCCAAGGATGGAGTACTGCTGCCATATCTGGGCAGGAGCTGCTAAAAACAGCCTATCCTGCCTTGACAGAGAACAAAATAGACTTCGTGGTTTAGTGGGGGATGCCCTTTTCTCTTCCCTGCAACCTCTCTCCTACAGAAGAGACGTTGCGAGCCTATCCTTGTTTTATCGTTATTTCCATGGCAGGTGCTCGTCTGAACTCCAATCTCTGGTCCCCCCTCACCAATCTTTCACGAAAAACACCCGTCTAGCTGAATCCACTGTCAAAACATTTCCCCACTCTTTATCTGTGCCTAAATCAAAACGTAGATTCCATGAACAAAGCTTCTTTCTTAGAACTGCACGCCTGTGAAACTCTCTTCCGGTTGCCTGTTTCCCGCCCGACTACAACTTGGATGTCTTCAAGTCAAACGTAAACAAATTCCTAATGAACCACCCCCTTAAGTAAACACTTCAATAAATCTCCACACTAACGTACTGTACTTGCAATAACCCTTATCCCTGAGTGGCTTCCGGGCCTTGATAAGTGGTGACCACCGTGTAAAAAAAAAATCGTAAAACAAATACTCTTCCTCTCATTTTGCTATATTTTGTTTTACGCTTGTGAACGCGTATGTGCCTCTCCTAACACTCGCCAATGTGAAAACCACGATGATCACGACCAAGAGAATTGAAAGCGAATATACACGGAACGCACAACGACGGAGTTGCAACGTATTGTCAGCGTGGAGCGCGTGGAGCGCGTGGAGTGCGTGGAGCGCGTGATAGCGTTGTATCACACAAAAGGTCAAGACCAACATACGGTTAACACATTTGTAGATGGTTATTATTAGGGCTAGGACAACAGCATATTCTTTTCATTGGTTTGACTCTCGAGTGTGTATCCGTTGATATGTTATATGCTTTTATATAGAGTGATGTGGTTCTCGGTTGATTAACTGTGTCGGATATATACTCGAGAGTCAAAACAATGAAAAGAATATGCTGTTGTCATAGCTCTAGTTATTATGAACAACATGCAAAGTATATTATACAAAACAATAAAATATGTTTTAGTTTTTCCCTACATTTTAAGTTCACGTATATATTCCAAACATACCCATCATTCGAACTCAAGGCTAAAACCAACACACGGTTAACATTTATTTGTAGTTCGTAATTAGGAAGAAAACGCAAAGTATGACGTTTCTAAAATTTTGAGATGAGGATTTGTTATTCGTATTATTTGGATTCATCTGACTACTGTTCTCATCTTGAGTGTGTGAAAGTACGGTTAGAACATGAAAAAGATTAAAAGTGTTTACGGCCCATGTCTCACTTCTGTTATACTTGAAATATATATATACTAGCCTGGGTACCTGGCGTTATCCAGTTGTTTGGAGGTGTATTGAGGAGAAAAAAGGGCTCCAATTCATTCCAACCAGATGGTTATAGTCTAGATGTAGTAAGTCTATTCACGAAAGTACCCACTGACAATGGTATGGGATAAGCTGACGTCAGAAAGAACCTCACTGAAAGAACGCACTTGCATCCCAATTGACAATATAATAGAGATGTTGACCTTCTATGTAGAAACTAAATACTTTGCGATGGGACCTGATATATGAAAGGCTTATCTGAAAAAACTTCAACGAATATGTAACCCATATGACATCAGGACAGTATTTAGGAATGATTCAACTCTCAAGAAACAGCTTCTGAGAGTCGAGCCCCCTACAGAAAAAAAATCATGACTAAGAACTGTGTATATGAAATCCCATTTAAATTTGGAAAACTATACAAAGGTGAAACGTGTCGTCCATTGAAAGTACGGTTAGAAGAACATCAAAAGCCGTAGTACGTGGAGAGACTGAAAGGCCAGATATAGCTGACCATATCTGGAAGGAAAAGGGAAACCATTTACCATTATGGTAAACAAAGTAAAAATTATAGGCAGAGAGGAACGATGGAGAGTAAGACTACTGAAAGAAGCAGAACATATGCTGGGGAATAACCAACTGCTAAGTAGACCTAGTATAGAATTTAATACGATATGGGAACCAATAATTATAAACAATAGATAATATATACAAGTAAAAAAAACATTAATATATACAAGTAATAATTATAGAGATAGATATACATTAATATATAGTAATAATTAGTAATAAATAGTGATATTTACAACTAGAAATAAATATAGGTTTAAGACTCCTAATAATCATGCTAGAATTGTCCGCAAGGACCCATGGCGCTGTGGTTAGAGTACTGGAAAAAATCAATTGTAAACGTGATATTTTCCTGAAGGTTGAAGGTTCAATCCTCAGTGTGGGCGACTGAAAAATGCAATTGCGAATTACTTAGGACCTCTATCCAACCATGGCTGACAGAACAAGAGCATGCTACCCCGTGAAGTTAATAAAGGAGGTTACATCGACCGAAACGTTGTGAAAATCACAGTCAAGATGAGAACAAGCAAAGAATATTATATAAAATATATTTAGTTTTACTTTATATTTTAAGTTCGTGTATTAAACGAATATTCCAAACATATCCATTCTTAGAACTCAAGGTTAAAACCAACATACGGTTAACACATTTATTTGTAGTTGATTATTAAGAGCAGCAAACAGCGTATACGAAGCATATTTAGTTTTTTGCTTTATATTTAAAATAGGAGTATTACGTACAGGAAAAGGTGGGGGGTTATTCATGCGAGGAGTAATATTTTTAAAAAGTTTTTCTTGTATTTAGACATCGCATAATTAATTAGAACGAAATACTTAGACCAAAAGTAATTCACATCTCACGTATTAAAAATATATTCAAAACAAAAGGCTAAAACCGGAAGTATGCTTAACATTTATTAGCAGTTAATAAGAATGGAAGCAACGTACACGATATAAAATGATAATAGTTAGGACTCTACTTTTAAGATAAGAACATTGCTTATCGGGTGACTTAAACATATCCATCCATTACTACAACAAAAAGCTAAGACCACTTTTGGAGACAATCAAGGGGAGGCAATCAGGATAGCCAGAACCGGTGCGCCACTGGAATCGGTTCAATACGGAGTTCTCGATCGGCCATGGCAGCAACCAGTTCAGTTCCTATCAGACCAGTTTCCTCTTCAATGATAGATTTCAGTGTACCTATTTACTATGCCTCCCCACGGAACAGAGTTAGACACCAGGGTCGTTTTTTAACGTGGAGAAAAAGGTACAAAAATAAAAAATTGTCTCAGTCGTGAAGGACTGATCCTCCACCGAAAGAGAACAAGAAATGGAAGTGCAGCATCTGAAGAACAGATACTACATTTTGATCTTGTTTATATAGTTTATTTCCATAATGAAAAAAATTTACAGTTATATAATGAGAAATTCAAAAAATAAAAGCAAAAAATTAACATTTGTAAACAAACTTAGGCACAAGGCCATACAAGAAGTGGGATGGGGAGTGTTGCAGGGTCTGCGTTACCAAAGTGAAAATGGATTCTTTGCGACTTTACTCTTGACTGGCAACATTTAACACGATACCTCATTCACTCTGTGGACTCTAAACTAACTAATGAAAACCCCAGCGTTTTTGCAAAAAAGAATATATTTACAATTTCTGTGTGTGTGTGTGTGTGTGTGTGTGTGTGTGTGTGTGTGTGTGTGTGTGTGTGTGTAAATTTTTTTTTTTTTTTTAGACGTTCAACTCTCCTTTTTAAGTGGGACCTTTCCTGCCGGTTCATCATGGCGACTAACATGACCGGCAAGTGCTAGACGTCTTTGTATCACAATATTGGAAACACGAGATAGGGAACCATACAATGACTTCAAAGTTATAAAAAATATGCCTTGAGGACCAATTGATAGAATCGACACCAGAATGTTTAGCGCTTACAACTTAGTCGTTATTTACGTCTCCAGCATCTATACCGTCTGAGCTACGGACAGATGGATGCAAAAGGCTAAAAGTTAAACAGTCTCGAGCTGTGAATGTTCACATATATTCCAAACATATACATCATTAAAACATGGAATGTTCACATATATTCCAAACATATCCATCATTAAAACATGGAATGTTTACATATATTCCAAACATATCCATCATTAAAACATGGAATGTTTACATATATTCCAAACATATCCATCATTAAAACATGGAATGCTTACATATATTCCAAACATATCCATCATTAAAACAAAAGGCTCCTGAAAGCAGCTACATTATATTTGGTTGGTTGGTTGTTGTTTTTTTTTTTTTTACGGCATATCAACCCTTTTCGGGTTATTTAATGCCGAATCCAAAGATTTTGAAGAAAATTTTTTTTAATAGAATATATTTGTTGTTTTTCACGTCGGTTTCTATTTAACCCATAGTTGGGACCCTAACAGGTACTACCAATCCGGGTCACAGTGGACCTGAGAGCAATGGTAATTAAAGGGTGGCTCCACACTCGCCAAAGCCCACAAGCTGGGGCCTCACCACCGGATATAGTTTAAGGTCATATCCAGGAGCAGCTACATGATATAAAATGATAATAGTTATGACTACCTTAGGAACATTGTTTACCGGGTGACCTAAACATGTCCCCCACGAGAACAAAATGCTAAGACCACTTTGGGGGAGCAATCAAGGAGAAGCCGTATATATATATATGGCACAATCACCTTGACACTCCAGTCTTCGCCAGATCACCGATGTTAAGCAACGTTAATCCTGACCAGTACCAGATGAGTGACCATTTAGGAAGGCGAGGCGCTGTATGTACCTTCTGGGAAGGTTGGGCGTGGGATTAGCACCCTCACCCTATAAAAAGAACTCTTCGCTACAAAAGCATCTACAAAAAATTGTAGATGGTCTATGCCCTTCCAGGGGTTCAAGGGCTATGGATGGAGATCCGGAAGCTCACCAGAGATCCAGAGTTCGTAACTGTAAAGATTAATACGGCACAATCACGTTGACACACCGGTTCTTGCCAGATCACCGAAGTTAAGCAACATTGAGTCTGGCCAGTACCAGATGGGTGACCATTTGGGAAGGCTAGGCGCTGTATGTACTGCGAGGTAAAATACCAGATTGAGAAACTGGCGCGGTCTATCCTTCTCTCGAGGGTAGATGGGTCTCTCTTAAGCCGTGGTAGGCAACCCATCTAGTGATGGCGTCACGATAAAAAATACCTTTGATAGTCCTGGCGAAGCATAAAGTATTCAGCTAACGACAAGATTTGAATTACACGAAAAAATTGTGAAGTGAGTTCAATCTCAGCTACGGTCGTGCTGGAGAGGGAGGGAGACGTTAGGTAAGACTCTCTTAAGCCGTGGTAGGCAACCCATCTAGTGATGATGTCACAATAAAAAAATACTTTTGATAGACCTGGCGAAGCATAAAGTATTCGTCTACTGACAAGATTTGAATTACATTACAAACTCGTGTAGTGAGTTCAATCTCAGCTGCGGCCGGGCTAGATGGATGGATGGATGGAAGGGGAAGCAATCAGGGTGCCCAGAACCGGTGCACTACTGGAATCTGTTCAATACAGTATATATATATATATATATATATATATATATATATATATAGTTCTTTCTTGATAATATTGTTAAATACGATTAAAACATTTATTTACAGTTTTCAATTATAAAAGACAAATAGCTTACATTATATAAAAGCATTGCTTATCAGAGGGAGGGGGTAGATTGCCCATGCAAGGAGAAACATTTGACGTGTTTCTTGCATTTAAAAATTTCATAATTCATAGAAAAGAAAGGTAAAAACCAAAAGTTTATAAGAGACAACGACGTACGTTATTCAAAACAAATAAGATTTAGTTTTTATTCTAACTTTAAGATAAGGGAATTGTTTTGCAGAGAACCTAAGCATATTTATCATCATAATTATGGAGATTTCTACATGTAATAAATGTTCGATTTGAATCTGATTGTTTAAAATGAAACAAATACGCCGCCCTGGCATTGCTTGGCTGTGAAATACATATAAATATTATATTTTAATTCATGCAAATTTCCTATTTATTCTTAAAGAACCAAATCCCTATTGATTATTATCCAATATGTGTTGTTGTTGTTTTTTTTTTGTTTTTTTTTTTATCCAATACAAATAAACGCAGGTGAAACGTAAACAAATTCCGATTACCAGAGTTCTCGATCGGCCATGGCAGCCACCAGTTCAGTTCCTGCCAAACTAGTTTCCTCTTCAATAATAGATTTCAGGGTTACACATGGAGGTCCAACTCTCTTTTTTGTGTCTGGAGTCCAAAGTAGGAGTTTTCTTGCCGGTTTATCGTGGCGACTAATATAACCGGCAAGCGTTAGACGTCTCTGTCTCACAATATTGGAAATACGAGGTGGGGAACCATACAATAACTTCAAAAGTTATAAAAAAATACGACTTGGGTACCATCTGCTAGAATTGAAACCAGAACGCTGGGCGTTTCAACCTTAGTCGTTATTTATCTCTCCAGCGTCGTTACCATCTGTGCTACTGACAGATACGCAAAGTTAAAATCAAGCAGTTTGGAGCTATGAATGTTTACGAAATTCCCAGCTCATGTATAAAGCATTCCAAACATATCCATCATTAAAAAATAAACCTAAAACCATAAGTATGCTTAACATTTATTTGTCTATATAGATAAAACAGTACATGTATGTGTGTGTGTAAATATTTAACGGGTAAATTCTTAAACTACTGGTCACATAACACCGAAATTCTCAGGAAATAATATTCATGAATCAAAGATGGTTTATAATGAGTAATATCTTTGTCTACATACGCATATATACTGTACAGACATCGGCAAATTTACATGAAAAATGTCCATTCCTACTAGCCGACATTTTTGTTTTTGTGCGCGTGCGCAGATTCACTTTATTCCTTCAAGTTGTTTATTAGACTGGAACGCTAGGTGTTTTGATTTCAATTCTAGCTGATAACACCAACTCATTTTTTTTCATGTCTTTGTATAGATTAAAAAAAAAAAATTAAATAATACGTAAATTTTACTCGCGGTTCTGAATTTGTAAATACGAAGAAAACCCATTTGTTTAATTCATTTATCGATTAGACAAACAAATATTACTTTTAAATAAAAATTCTAACGCTTCTGAATGCGTGCGTTTTTCTTTATTTTTATAAAAAAAAAAAAATAAACATTCCAGACATTTATTCAAATATACGACGACGATGACTATATATCTTTTGCATTATTATTCTTATCATTAGACAAACAATTAATAATTTCAAATAAATATTCGGTGTTTTTGCAGTGTGCGCACCGTGTTACGTTTCAGATAGGATTTCAAAGTTAAATTAAATTTTTATGGCATCTTTTTTTATTATTATCAAATTGTTAAGTGAAAGTGCAGAACAGTTGAAAAGCCTCCCTCCCCATATTAAGAATGGCTTTCTAAATAATAACGTTATTGTTTCAGCATAATTCGTATACTGTACAAGTATCAACAATTCTAACGTTCCACATGCTTACGTTTTTTCTGACTTTACATTATATTTACGAAAACATATATATATATATATATATATATATATATATATATATATATATACATATGTATGTATATATACATATATATGCATATATATATGCATATATATATATACATATATATATATATATATGTATATATATATGTATATATATACATATATATATATACATATACATATATATATATATATATATATATATATATATATATATATATGAGCAAACAGTTAACAAAATATGTTAAAAAAATACTTTGAAATGAGTTAAAAACATATTTAATCTGAAAAGGAAACACTAGATAAATGGATAGTCCTTAATCCGCGGAGTTTCGAAGAAATACTCTCTTTCTCATCAGAGGGTAGGAATTAGCAAAATGCGGGATCGGATTTTGCATGCAGAAGTATTTGATGAAACAACAAGTAAGTCAAAGATCTTTCTTGAAAACAAAATAAGTTAAGCAGGGGGAATATGATAAAGAAAAAGGTGATTACACATGAATGGATAGTGTGGTGGAAGATAAAAATCCGGTGACGGTAAAATCCAAATGTAAAACTTCAAGAAAGTTAAAAGAATTTATATATATATATATATATATATATATATATATATATATATATATATATTAAGGGAATTAGAACAACAGTCTTAAGAGCAGAGTTTATTTTAATGTATTAGTAAATGCATTAATACAATATAAAGAAAACAGTGTTCGTTGTAATGTAGATATATAATAAGCTCGATAGGCATAGATATCCTAGAGCTATTTTAATATTGAGTAAAATTATTCATAATTGTTGAATTGAAAATCAGTTTCAAAAGGAATAACAAACAAAATCAATAAATTCTACGATCGTTTCGGAAACAATGCTTTTATTGAGACAGACAATAAGTCTTGGACAATAATTTTATCATTTGATTTTATAAAACAAAGTCTCCTCATCAGCAAAAAAAGAGTGGGTGGGGGATTAAAGACACAAAAAATAAAACTAGCATTTTTTTAAGTGAGGCAGATATATCTTTTAATCGTCCGCCTTTAAGGCCCGTATGTATAAGCGTCAATGCATTCATTAAATGGAGTTTATGAATCATAAAACATCGTTTCCGAAACGATCGTACAATATATTGACTTTGTTTGTTCTTCCTGTTGAAACCGATTTTTAATTTTTAATTTTAATTATAAATTAGCAATCAAAGAGTGTGGGAAATTAATGGTAGTGTTTTCTGCTAGACATTATAATATTGTAAGTATATTACAATTCTATTGACTTTTTCTTTATTAATACACCTGTTTCCTTGAGATAAGTTTTTTTTCTCCAAATAACTTCCTCTATTTACATAGCTTCTCCCCTTTTCAATTTCTCCCTTCCTTTTTTGTAAAGATAAGAATTTCAGACGTTAAATTTAATATACGATGGCATACCTATATATCTTATTTTTTATTATTTTTTTCACCGATTAGATAAATAAATACTGATTTTATACAAACGTTCTAATTGTAATTGAGAAAATCTAAAAATGTCCATCCGAATGTCACCTGCTATGCCATTCGCATTCCTTATCCTCAGGTAAGCTCTAATTAGAGAGAGCGTGCTGTATTCAATGAGACATCTGATTACATTATTCATCATTCTATTATTTTTTACTTTTCTTGAAACAAAGACTTCGAAGCCACTTCTGCAAAGAAGGGTGACTACAAAAAAAAAGTTATATATATATATATATATATATATATATATTATTTATTTATATATATATATATATATATATATATATATATATATATATATGTATATATATATATATATAATGAACAAAAAACATAAAATTGTAATCTAACTTTCAAATTCTATCTGAAATGTACGGTGCGTACACTGCCAAAAATAATGTGCTTATTATATTAAAAAAAATATGATTGGCAGACGGACACAATAAATATATATAGAGATGATTGAAGAGTTCAAAAATACGTTGTATTCATTTAATCTGTGCATTTAACAATGCCAATATTTTAAACTGATGTCTTGCGTTTTTATTTTTATTTTTAAAGAAATCAGCATTTACGACATTAATTCGAATATACGCAGACATATCTATATATCTTTTTTATTATTATTATTTAACCGATTAGATTAACAAATAATAATTTAAAAGACAAATTCGGTATTTTTGCAGTGTACGCACCGTACATTTCAGATAGAATTTGAAAGTTAGATTACAATTTTATGTTTTTTGTTCATTAAATTATTAGGTGAAAATGCAGAATAGTTAAAAAGCCCACTTCCCATGTTAAGAATGGTTTTCTAAATAATAACGTTATTCTTTCAGTATGGTTTGTACACTGCACAAGTACCAAAAATTCTTATGTTTCCGAATACGTGCGATTTATTTTATTTTTAAAGTACTAGGAATTTCAGACGTTGTTTTCCTTTATTCATAAAGACATAAGAATTTAAGACATCAATTCAAATGTACGAATACATATATATACATCTTCTTTATTCTTTAATCGATTAGATAAACGAATATAAATTATATACCAAAATTCTAACGATTTTTTTTCCAATTACTCATCATCATCTATTAAAAATAAATTCCATTTCTTTGTTTTAATATAGTTCAGCTATTCTATGGCCTGCATCAAGAAATGGCCCTATTTATACTTGACAGAATCGAAAGAAAATTCTAATAAAGCCACTGACACATATGTAATTGAGCTAGCCGTGATGCGAGCGTGACGTCACAGCGGGATCGGTTGGTTGGTTGATTGTTTTTGTTTTACAGCATATCAACCCTTTTCGGGTTATTTAATGCCGAATCCAAAGATTCGGAAGAAAAATTTTTTAATAGAATATATTTGTTGTTTTCAAATCAGTTTCTATTTAACCCATAGTTGGGACCCTAACAGGTACTACCACTCCGGGTCACAGTGGACCTGGGAGCAATGGTAATTAAAGGGTGGCTCCACACTCTCCAAAGCCCGCAAGCTGGGGCCTCACCACTGGATATAGTTTAAGGTCATATCCAGGACCACAGCGGGATCGGAGGAAGAGAAAGGGAAAGAAGCAGAGGAAAAAAAAACATATGGCAGAGAGAAGGAGTTTTAAGCACATATCGATACGGCAGAGTTTTTTTTTTTTAACTATGTGGCGGTATGACAGGAACTTTTAAACAAGAGGCAAGACTCATTTATCCTCCGCACTTTTAACAAAATTATCAGACGACCTTATACGATGGAACGAATTACAGACTTAATAATCGGGTATAGCTGCAGACTAAGAAACTGTTAATTGACCGCGAGGCGAAAAGCAGGAATCCGACCATATTGTCACTATAACCCGACTTTCTGTTTAACTTTCCAACCCTACCTTCGTGGATGGTCAAGTAAATAGGGACTAGGATTTATACGTGAATTGTAGGAAGGCATACAATGAAGACGTTGGCCTCAAGCATCACCGGAGCATTGCCAGCCCCCCATCCCCCTGCAAAATGGTTGATATGTCATAAAATAATGCAACAACAAAATCATCTTTTTTTCTTTCTCTTTTCATGTTTGTCATCCTAAGTCAATTTTTCGGATTTCCGCCTTTGTCTTCATTAATAAAATACAGGCTAATTATCTTTAAGGTTGTGATTCAGGTAATATTGATTATTCCCGCCTAAGCCACAGCCACAACTACCTCCCTCCTCTCTCTCTCTCTCTCTCTCTCTCTCTCTCTCTCTCTCTGTCTTCCTCTATCTATCTCTGTATATTCCCCACCCTATCTAGTTAAAGTTCAATACCTAAACGAGGTTATGGCCTTGTCACGCTCCATTCCCACCACACCTAAACCGTCTTTGAACGCAAGCTCATCCTAGCCCTAAACCCAGAGAGCACCCATTCATTATACACCGCTTGCTAACCTTCACACGAGATCTGATCGGCCTTACTACAGGAATAACCTCACGTGTGCCGCGTGTCAGGTGTCCGTTCAGCCTGTTTTGAAGAGCTAACGGATCAGCGGTGACATTGACGCTTGATTATAAACCGATAAGTCCAACCCGAAGATTATAATCGAAACAATATTTTTAAAGCTACTCGTTTCGTTTACCGATAAGAACGATAATAATAGACTGTGTTCTCTTTTGGCTTTTTTTTTTTACGATTTTTCCCAAGGATGAAATTTGTCACCAAAGCGATAGCAATCAAGTCTATTAGGTCATCCCATAAGTTCTGTCCGGATATTTTTAATTCTCTGAAATATTTTAATCAAGAGCATAATTTTTAGCTTTATACACGGCATAATTACGTCCACACACCAGTCTCCGTTGCATCACCGAATTTCAGCAACGTTGAACCTGGTCAGTACTAAATGGGTGACCATTTCGGAATACCAGGTGCTGTATGTGCTCTTCGCTTATCTTGGCATGGTTTCCAGTCGTCCTGGACTTCTCCTTGCCACTGGACTCCAGCAGTGCCGATCAGGGGAGGTGTGGCTGGTATTGCGCAACCCATGCCTCTCAATTACACGTGCAGCTGCCCCTACGGGGGGTATCCTTTGTCTTTCGAGACTGAACGAAAGCATCAATTCAACTCTCTCTCTCTCTCTCTCTCTCTCTCTCTCTCTCTTTCTCACTGCAAGGGTCGGAAAGTAGGATTGAGAAGTTAGCGCCTCTGGGGAGGGGTACTCTGACATGCAAAAAGTACCTGAGCAGCTCCATCGGCATTTCCCGGTAAGGGCGCCTTACAGTAAACTAACCACTTCTCAAAAAGATAAGGTAAAGCCTGGGAGGGTTGACATTGTGTTCTCATTTGGATTCTTTTACGGTTTTCCTAAGGATGAGATTAGTCAACAAAGCAATAGAAATCAAGTCTACTAAGTCATCCCATAAGTTCTGTCCGGATGTTTTTTAGTTTTCTGAATTGTTTTAAAGTAAACGCATACTCTTATTTGGAGACTAAGAAAAGGTAACCATTTTATAAGTGTTCCTAGTCGGAACAAGTATTATTAGTAGCATTTTGCCTTTTTCGCTTATCATATTTTTCTTAACGATAAAATCTGTCACGAAAGCGATGGCAATAAATTCCCTAAGTTTTGTCCGATTTTTTTTTTTTTAATTCTCTGAAATTTGATAATAAGTAATAAGTGGTGTTGATGTAACTAAGTAATATTTATAAAGGGTCACCCCCGCAAAAGACACATTCATTGAATCCAGAATAATTGTGGAAACCCTTTATTTTACTAAAAGGGTGTAAACTGCTTAGATGAGTTAGAAAAAAATATCAACATTTTATTAATATACCTAGCCGGAATAATTTTTTTTTTTTTACCGATTGCAAGTTTTCCAAGGATAATATATAACACCAAAGCGATAGGAATACCTTGTTTTAAATTAAGAAGGCGTAACCTGCTTAGATAAGACAATAGCTCTTAGCAAGAAAAAACATCACCTTTTTATCGATATTCCTAGCCGGGGCAAATATCATCATCATCAGCAACAGCAGCAGCAGCACCACCACCACCACCATCATCATCATCATCATCATCATCATCATCATCATCATCATCATCATCACCACCACCACCACCACCCCATCATCATCATCATCATCATCATCATCATCATCATCATCATCATCATCATCACCACCACCACCACCACCCCATCATCATCATCATCATCATCATCATCATCATCATCATCATCATCATCATCATCATCATCACCACTACCGCCGCCATCATCATCATCATCATCATCATCATCATCATCATCATCATCATCACCATCACCACCACCACCACCACCACCATCATCATCATCATCATCATCATCATCATCATCATCGATTGCCTGCTTTCCAGCTGAATACAATCTGAATGTCTTCAAGTCCAGCCTAAACAAGTTCTTATGAACCGTCGCCCAAAGTAATCCAATTTACAAAATTCCCACTACTTATGTTTACTACGCTATAATCACATTGACTAATGTGTACCTATTAACCCTTATCCTCGAGTGGTCCTCGGGCCTTGACAAGTGGTGATTCCTGTGTACAAAAATAAACCAAAAAGTAAGTAAAAAATGTGAATATTTTATTTTCTTTTTAACCAGTACTCTACGTACACGCGTTTCACTTCCATATAGCTCATCAGCGTAGTTTGACTATATTAGGATTCGAACCCCGAACCACAAGTTCTATAGTCGAGTGTGTATACTGTTGCGCAACGCCCCCTGCTGATATTATTGCTATGTTTTTATTTCTTTTAAAGTGATTCTGTTAGTTGATTTTTAGCAATAAAGTATTATTCAGTATTAACGTCTCCTTATCTAGATCAAGGAATTGGTTTTCTCTAAGAAATATTCCCCATGAATACATGTGTTCCTTATTTTTATTTATTTTTTTAACAATGCTCTACGTACACATGCTTCGTGTAATTTGACTGTATTAACGCTCGAACCTTGAACCATAGGTCCTATGAGTCGAGTGCGTGTATCGTTTCGCTACGGGAAAACTAATTCCGTGATCCCCATGGTAGGGGGCACTGATACCGAATAATTCATTATTGCTAAAAAAATCGATTACAACAAAATCAACATTTTATTAATATTTCTAGCCGGAATAAGAATTCTTTCCATATTTTAACTGACTGACATTTTTTGCAATAATAAAATATCAAATTTGTTAATAAGTAGAAATGGTTAACATAACTAAGTAATACTCATAAAGGGTCCCCCCCCGTAAAAGAGTCATACAGAGACATCGAACCGCTCATTAAATCTATATAAATAAAAAAGTAGATGTATGTGTGTGTGTGTCTGTTTGTAAATATTTAACCGATAAACTGTAAAACTACTGGTCACATAACACTGCAATTAACAGCAAATAGTAATCTTACACCAAAAATGGTTGTTTGGTTGGATGAATAATGTGTACAGAAATATGCCAAAAACTCAAACAATAGGGAACGTAACTAAGTTAAATTTATAAAGGGTCTCCCCGTAAAAGAGTCATCCATTGATTTATACAGAGACACTTTGTTTGGATGGATGAATAACATGTACAGAAATATGTCGACAAACTTGTTCATTTCAACTTGACGATAAATTTCTATTTTTTCTGCGCATGTCAAAATTCAATTAATTTCTTCAAGTCGATGGCATCCAAGTCATATTTGTTTAACCTTTGAAATAGCTGCTATATATTAGGTACACTATAATATTCAATAAAGAATTGACTTTGTAATTATGAACATGAATTAAAATGTATTTTATGACCCGGTGAGACCTGGCGCTCTTCACTAGTTATTAATAAATGACAAAAACCTTTCTTTTTTTTTTTTAGGTTTTTAGATGAGTAAAAAAAGGTCATCATTTTATCAGCATTCCTCGCCGGATTAAATATTTTATTTTATTTTTTACTTGTTTTTCACTAATTATAATTACTATCATCAAAGCGATGGCAATCAAAACTTTTAACTCATCTCATAAGTTCTACCCGGATTTTTTAATTCTATGAATTAAAAAAAATAATAATAGCATGCTCTAATTAGCGGACTGAGAAAAATGTCATCATTGTATTAATATTCTTAGCTGGTATAAGTATGCTGATTTACGTTTTTTTTTGTCTTTCATTGTTAATGATTTGTCTAAATATAATAACAATCAATTCTATTAGGCCATACCATAATTTCTTTCCGGAATTTTTAGTTCTCTGAAATTTGTTGATAGATGAGAATGTTTAATACAAGTGCAACAAAATATTATTGAAACACATCCTCTCCCATGCTTAGATGAATAAGAAAAAATGACGCCATTTTCCCAGTTTCCTAACCGGAATAATTGTGTTTTTTTTTGTTGCTGTTTTCAATGATTATAATTTTTCACGAATAAAATCCGTCACTAAAGTGATGACAACCGATTCTATTAAGTCATTCCATAAGTTCTATCCAGATTTTAAATTCTCTATGAAATGTTTAACGGAATCAAATACAATTTATCCAGAGTTCACCTCTCCTAAAGAAAAATCCTCACCCCATAATGAAAATGGCAAACACTTCAGAATACTCCAATATGAACTTCTGCATGTTAGAAAAATACATACAATTGTTTTCTGCCAAGAGCAAAATTTAACAGCATCTGAACAAATGTGCCAGAAATGTTTATCAAAGAAAAGAGCGTACGTTAAGGATGGCTTCGCATCAAGGTGCACTAATACTAAATGCAGACAGTGAGCCTTCTTGCGTACTGGAATATATTTTGGATGCTTAAAACTGGAAATTCTGAAGATTAAGTTCCTTTATTTGTAGGCCCACAAAATGGCTACCACTAAAAAACGCACAAAGAGAATGTGAAATCGCATCCGACCATACAACGACGGACTGGCGGAACATCATTAGAGACATTTGCCAGGATTATTTCTTTTGGAATCCCCGGATCGGAGGCCAAGTATACCATAATGTGTGGCGACGTCGCGTAGACAACAGTTCTGCAGTGAGATAGAGAGAGGAGTAGTAGGTGGTAGCAGGACTGGTGACGTCACGCTGATATAGCAGCAGAGCAGTAAGATAGAGAGAGAGTTGAGTGGGAAAGTCGTGACGTCAATGTATTCCCGAGCAGACGACAATGTATTCCCGCTAGCCAGTGACAACCCTGTGTAAATTTGTTATGTAGAATGGAAAACACGGACAGGAAATAAAAGTGTCTCTAAAAAAAGGGGGGGGGGAGTTCAAAGTATTTAATTTATTTATTTGGCATTTTCGATGGGTTCGACGGACGAGAGGAAGAACGAAATGAGAACGCCTTCTATGACGTTACACAAGGGCACAGGGGGGGAATTCAATGAGATACCATGTTGGGAGACTCGTCGAACTACTCAAGATTTTCGGAGGATACAACCACCGACAAAGAGGATTTCTTCGTGACAGTACTCAATTGCAACGAGGAGACCCTGTTTCCAAAAATAAAAGAATACATTCTGCCGGGGACAATGGCCGTAATGTTGGAAGGCGTACAACCACAATCTGCATTTTGTAGACTCTCCGACTTAGGCTACGACAAATCACGTCGAGAGGATGTGGAAGGAGGCCAAACAACGCAACAAGAGAGAATGCGGAACCAGCCTAGAACTTATCTTAATGGAATTTATGTGAAGACAAAAATTTGGAAATAATCCGTTTGTCTCCATCATAAATTACATTGCCGAAAGCTATCCGGTTGGGAAAATTCCTTCCACTTCCTCTGCCACAAACTTCTCCTTCTCTGGTATCGACGGCCTCCCAACAGTCAACAACAACAAAAAATCCTTTTCTCAAATAGGTTCCTCTCTGACGAAAAACAAAACAAAACAAAACAAAAACAAACAAAAAAAAAACCCACAAAATTTAAACAACCATCTCTTCCATATTTAAAAAAAAGAAAGCAAGAAAACTACAACGGCATTTTTTTTTCAATGACGTAAGCTCCTTCGGCAAATATAAAATTATTACCATCTCATTAATATTTTTAGTCGGAATAAGCTAATGAAACTAAATAATACTATACATAGATCTAAAAAATCCAGAAATTATAGAGAGGGATGCCACTTGTTAAGGACTAGTAGGATTATTCGGCGTTGCCCAGTGGGTATTTTGCAGCCAGCTTAACAGATTGATATTAAAACTCTTATCTCTCTATCTGTCTCTGTGTTATTCCCTCCCTTGATTCGTCTTTTTTCTTTGTGCAGCCTATTTCTCTCTCTGGACATAAACATGCACACAATTTTATTGTACAGAAGTCGGCATAAGAGAAGTAACTCCTTAATAAAAAAAAAACATCACTTACTTCCCTTTAGTTAGTAATTAAGCTGCAAAACACCCCATACATTATATAGAATTCATCTTACAAAAATATCTTTCTTTGTATAATAAAGAGAAATGTAGATTTATATATATATATATATATATATATATATATATATATATATATATATATATATATATATACATATATATATATATATATGTGTGTGTGTATTTATATATATATATGTGCATATATATTTGTGTATATATATATATCTATAATATAAAGCTGAATGTGTGTGTGTGTGTGTGTGTGTGTGTGTGTGTGTGTGTGTGTGTGTGTGTGTGTGTGGTCACGAGTAGGCTCCTATATGGTTGACTATTTTAAAAAACTGATTACATATAATGATAGAAGATGTATCGAGACACAGGAATGGGTATGTTTGATCTGGCAGAACAGTGGTTCATTAAAATTGTGAGGTCTGCGTACGCGCCTGGTCCACATAGTATGGAAATAAAAAATTTTAAAATTAAAAAAAACGTTTACAAGTGTTTTTGATATAGCTGTACATAAGAATACTTTGATAAGTATGTTTTAACTTAAATAGGGATGGTATAATAAAATTGTGGGGTCTGCGTTCGGGCCTGGCCTCCATAGAATGGAAATAGGCACAAACTTTAATAAAGACTTTTCATATCTATCTGCGTAAGTATACTTTGATAATTATGTTTCAGTTTGAAGAAATATGGTATCATAAAATTATGGGGTGTTCGTTCGCGCTTGACCTCCATAGAATGGAAATATGTCACAAAGTTTAACAAGGTTTTTTAATATAGATCCACAGAATATTGTGATAAGTGTTTCAGTGTGAACAGGTATGGTATAATAAATTATGGAGTTTATCTATTTCATTTTAACTTTCATCATATTTTGCTTTGGTTTTGATACCCCCAAATTCAACCCAAATTTATAACCTTTTCTTTTCATAACCTATCATACTTTCATAAATCAGAGTCCATTTTCTGTAGGTGTTTTTGAACCCAGTCAACGACAGGTACTTTTGCTAGTATATATATATATATATATATATATATATATATATATACGTGTGTGTGTATTTATATATATATGTGTGCATACATATATTTGTGTGTATATATATATATATATATATATATACACACACACACTTCAAATTATTATGAATTTCAATATAAATTTCAAACAATATAAATGACTGTTTGTTTTGTAATAATGCGTTATTTTGGCTTCAAACGTATATAATACGTATTATATATATATATATATATATATATATATATATATATATATATATATATGGCGTAAATAAAAGGAAACATAATTGCAACGTCTCTTCTGAGTTTAATTTAATTAAAATTTGATTTTTAAATTTTAAATTATAAATCACATTACTTAATATTGAATTAGCTCTAGGACATTTAACTATCGAGCTTATTATATATCTAAATTACAACGAGCACTTTCTATTTCCTGTATTTTAATTAAACTAGTAATTTCACTGTTACATTAAAATACACTCAGCTCTTTAGACTATTGTTCTAATCTCCTTTAAATTATATATATATATATATATATATATATATATATATATATATATATATATATATATATATGGCGTAAATAAAAGGAAACAAAATTGCAACTTCTCTTCTGATTTTCGGATTTGCAATCATGCCCATATTCCTTTATTTTCTTTTAAAGCTGATGAGTTCCTTTTCTTTTTATGAGGTAAGGGCATAATTACATGAATGATTCTACGCTACGAAACAGGTGCTGTATATGTATATATATATATATGTATATATATATATATATATATATGCATATATATACATATATATATATTAGGAAGGATGCAAATCTATTTCTATAATGAGATGTTTTTCGTCAATGCTAGTTTGAACTAAATGCCGATTTGCAAGATGCATTGCTGTTTAGGTCTAACTAACTTTACATTTTGTCCAACAAGAGGAAATGTCTTCTGCTCAGTTTGTAGAAAGAAAGTCGGGAACAATTCAATTTTTTTTATAAAAAACATCATGTTTAAGGCAGTTAATTAATTTATTGCTATGGGAAATAAATATTGTGTGCGTTGCAGAGGAGACATCCCCCGGGTTCTTCTCTCGCTGTGTTTATGAAAATGGAATCGATTGCAATTCATTTTTGTGGTATCTGTAAGCACTGCGCACACAGAAACTGAAGTGGAAGTATTAGTAGGTTGAGAGGTTATAATTTGTTTGTAAGAATTGTAAGAAACAAATTTTCAAGACAATTTCATAATAGGTTTTACAAAAAAAAAAAAAAAATACGAAACTAAAAAGCAGCATTTTTCATATAAAAGAATATGTGAAAAATATATAGATCTTTATGTAGTAGAAGAACATAAAAAAGAAAAAAGAAAGGAAGAGAAGGTGAAGGGGAGAAAAAGAAGAAGAAGAAGAAGAAGAAGAAGAAGAAAGAAAGAAAGAAAGAAAGGTAAAAGAAGAAGACTGAAGGAGGGAGAAGGTGAACGAAAAAGAAAGAAAGATAGAAGAAAAAGAAGAAGAAAAGAAGAAAGAAAGAAAGACGAGGAGGGGAAAGTAGAAGAAGAAAAAGGAGAAGAAGAAAGAGAAGAAAAAGAAGACTAAAGGAGAAAGAAAAAAGAAGAGGACGAAACGAGGAGAAAGGCGAATGAAGAAGAAGATGACTGATGATGATGATGATGATGATGATGATGATGATGATGATGATGATGATGATGATGATGATGATGATGATGATGATGAATTTATTGTTTTTATCTGAATCAAACCCTGTATTTCCCGGAAATTAATGTGGACCCTTGTGCATTTCTGCTTCAAGCTCTAAACCCTTATTTTTACTTTTTCCTTACAAAATAAAATTAAATAAAACTTTTTTCTCAAACAAATGCATTAAAAAAAATAGTTAAACGAAAATTTAAGAATAAATTATCGTTTTGCCATCTAATTTTGTGCACAGATGCCCTCATATTTATTTGGTGACGATGCGGAAAAAAAGGAGTCACTTTTTCTGTAAATGCTCATGGAACCATAAAGAAATATTGGAGTGAGAGAGGGCGAGGGAAATATATAGATAACTAAGAGAGGCTGCTAACTTCCCAATAGAAGTTTTTCAAAAGCGTTACGATATTGTAACAGCCGTACTATAGAAAACAAGATTCGACAGCAGAGACACCACAGCTCGACGATGATTGGTGCAAGCATTCAACTTCCTTTATGGCTTACCCAATCAGAGGCCATCTCTCATGTGATTAAATTCTACTAACGGAAGTTGATAAAAGGGAGTGCTAACTAGACTGTTTCTCTTTCCGACTAGAAGACCTCACAGCGAGCAGACTCATCCACAGTGTTTCTACCAACCTCCAAATGTCTCCTATAAGATGCAACCTACCTCTTCCAGGGGCTTCGGGCCCGAGGTTCAATTCGACAAGAAGAGACAATTCATCATGGTGACTGCTAGCATATCTGAATTGAATATAATATGTAATACCTTCTTTTATATTATTATTATTATTTTTTCCTCCCCCCTTTGCAAAACTCAATCATGTTCTGCAAAGTCAGAAACAAAAGCAATAATTTTCTTCTGCAAAACAACCAAACCAGACACGATGAATAAATTGGGGATTTCCTGGGACCAGAATGTCCCGCCTGATATTTTGGTCTCTTGGAAGAGTCTTTATCAAGATCTAATTGTTATTGGAAATCTCGAGTTCGACTGATACTCTGTTGATGCAGATTCTGTTGCGGTCTTGATGTTATTTTGCGACGCTTCAAATCAGGTTTACAGTATTGCTGGGTATTTATATCAGCATTGTGAAGCTAATTTAATTTTTGTCAAGGCAAACGTAGCTTTTTCTATTAAGAGGACCTTCCCCACATTGGAATTAGTAGTTGCTTATATGTGTGTGAAACACGCTTCTGTGCTGGTTAATATGTTCTCTTCCAAAATATTGAGTGAAATCATTAAAGCCGGTGATGCTCAAGTCGTGTTATCCTTGCTTCCGTCTGATACCATTAACTCGCAGTGTCAATTTACCAGAAGTTGTTTAAAAGGCAATACTATGAATAAATATTTAGAGGGGTTTGACTTTCACAAGAAGAAACGATTCATCATGATGACCGCAGACACACGTAAACTTAACGTAGTATGTACCTAAATTCAACATAAGCATACGGGCGCAGATTGTTCGTATATGAACATCCTTCTTTTTCTTACAAACAGGGAACCCTGTACTACACGATCAGACTGTCTGAAGATACCGGCTTCCCGATCTAAAATGCATTTTTTTTTTTTTTACACAGTGATCACCACTTATCAAGGCCCGGAAGCCACTCAGGGATAAGGGTTATTGCAAGTACATTACGTTAGTGTGGAGATTTGATGAAGTGTTTACTTAAGGGGGCGGTTCATTAGGAATTTGTTAACATTGGACTTGAAGACATCCAAGTTGTAGTCCGGTGGGAAGCAGGCAGACGGAACAGAGTTGTTGTTATTTCTGTTTTTCCTTTCCCATTTTGCAAAACTCAATCATGTTCTGCAGAGTCAAAAAACAAAAGCAACAATTTTCTTCTACAAAACAACCAAACCAAACACGACAAATAAATATTTGAAGATATAAAGAACTTGAAGCATATTTTATTTTATTTTGTTTCATTTTTGGGGCACAATTACCGGATTTGACATTAAATAACTACAAAAAAAGATTGATATGCCGTAAAATAATGAATTTTCGCAATTTTTGGATATATTACTGTTTTCGACATGGGAATTAAGTAAGTAATATTGTTTTTGCTTAAAAAAATCAATCTGTCGCCTGTATGTATACAAGTACCCAGCATTTTTAGCTAGCCTTTATTTCTATAAAAGTGAGAATGTGCGTATATGTGTGTGAGGGCAATTCTCAACCTATATACTCAACGAATATTTGATCTACAGACTTGAAATTTGGTATGTAGGGTATTCAGACATGTAAAAAACTTTTCAATCGGTTTTCATCCGGAAAAAAGACTATTAAGGGGTCAAAATTAAAAAATGGTACGTGGGGGAGGTCATCGGATTTTTATCTGTTTGTCAACTGTTTCACAAATGCGCATGAATGAATGGTTCATGTGACAGATTCTCTATGCTGTCTTATATTAAGATTAAGTAGGCATTAAAACACTTTTTTAAAGATCGTGTCACGAGTGCCTAATGGTTATCGTACTAGACCCACTGTCTTTAGGTTTTGGTTTAGATCTCAGATCGAGTATGGATTCCTGATTTTACTAACAAAAAGTGAACGGTTTAGAAAAAAAAAACCATAATACTCGCATGCACATATATAAATTAAAATATAATATTATGCGTATTTTACGACCGGGCAACGCCGGGCGGCCTGCTGGTATATCAAGTCAAATATGTGAAATTAATTTTAGTTTATGAAGTTTGAAACAAAATTAAGCACAAGACCAATTTAAAAAAGTGCGGAAGAAGGGCTATGGTCATCCTTGTCACTATACTTTTGATTCATTCAAGCTATTCCTAGCGAATGTTCGCCGTAATACCACATTCACACCAGTGGTCATCTTACTTAAGATTTCCGAATTAAGTCGATTTTTATGCCATTGTTTTTGTTTCCCTCCTTTTTGAAAAACTCAATCATGTTCAGCAAAGTCAGAAACAAAAGCAACGATTTTCTTCTACAAAACAACCAAACCAAACATGATGAATAAATATTTGATAACTAATTTGAAGCATAAAAACTTTTTTGCATATTTACTAGATTTTATACTAAATAACCTGAAAAGGATCGATATGCCGTAAAATAATGAATTTTCATAACTTTTTGGGATATATTACTATTTTCGACACGACAGTTAAGTAAGTGATATTGTTTTTGCTTAAAAGAACATTTAAAAAAAAAAGTCAATCTGCTGCCTGTCTTTGTACAAGTACCCAGCATTTTTTAGCTAGTATATATATATATATATATATATATATATATATATATATATATATATATATATATATATATATATATATATATATAATCAAATATGTGAAAGTAATTGTAGTTTATGAGATACGATGTACATTTCAAAGGGAATCTATTGAAGTTTGAAACATGAAAGGTTTATTCGCTCCTTGGAAAAAAACTGCTATTTGAACTTGCTAATGATTGTCTGCTTACGCTGTTGTCATACGTTGCAGTGCCGGATGTTAATAGAAATACCAGACTTTGCAAATGGCAGTCTCATCAAAACAGGGGTAGCTTTCTGCTCAGCACTAATCCGCAGTCACTCAAAGAACTTAGATGTGTAGAAAGTAATCCGGTTGTTTATCAGATATTAAGGGGGGGGATGCTCGGCCTTGCCGTGCCATGTCGTAAAATACGCTTAAATATATTTTAATTCATGCAAATTTCGTATTTATTATTATAGAACCAATTCTCTCTCTCTCTCTCTCTCTCTCTCTCTCTCTCTCTATATATATATATATATATATATATATATATATATATATATATATATATATATATATATATATATATATATATATATATACACTCGGGTTTTTTTTATATTCAAAAGTAATGGACTAATGAATTCAACGAGGTTGTTAGATAGTGCTCAATAAAAAGAGCTGATAATACTTGTTTATTGTTATATAAACATGCTCACATCCCGCTGCTACAAATAGCCACTTGTTTCAATCAAACAACAGATATCATCAGGCAGCGACTTGACTATTCAAAAGTTCAATGAATAACCATTATTCATTGAACTTTTGAATAGTCAAGTCGCTGCCTGATGATATCTGTTGTTTGATTGAAACAAGTGGCTATTTGTAGCAGCGGGATGTGAGCATGTTTATATAACAATAAACAAGTATTATATATATATATATATATATATATATATATATATATATATATATATATCACTATCTGAACGAAATTTCGGAAATGGTAAAACTGAATTTCACATGAAAACAATGGTATCTACGTATTCCTTGTGTTTTTAAGATGATTATATCCAAAAATTACGAAAATCAATAAGGTAGAACATTATTTATTAAAGAAAAGTTCAAAAGGGAGGTAATTTTCCATTTTGATTTAAACAAGATGGCCGAAAATTTGTCACTTGCTGCCATGATCGAAGTTGTTTTGTTTTTGTAGTGATATTCAAGTAATTTCGACTGCATAATTTGGAAGCTAACATTGTAATTCATTAGAATTGACAAAAAAAATCAGTTGAAACCATTGTTTTTTTTTTTGTTTTTTTTTTTGTCTAAAAACTCCACTCATCGACTACAAAATTTCGTTCGTTTATAGCTTAACCAATCAGAAGCCATCTCTTAGGCGAGTTGAATGCATCACTGAATTTTATTAAACGGAGTGCCAGCTAGATCGTTGGGATCGACAACATCATTCAAGTTCCTCAGATTGACCCCCAAACTTCTCTCTTGGTACGCAACGGACCCTCTAAGCTGTCTGGCTCTGGGATTCGATAAGAAAAACTGAGAATTCAACATGGCGACTGTTGACATTCATGGACTAAATAATGTAACACACACATGCACACATAGACAAATACAAACATACACACATAGATAAATACAGACATACACACATAGACAAATACATACACACACAGACACATAGACAAATACAGATACACATATAGACACATACAGACATACACACATAGACAAATACAGACATACACATAAAAATACATACGCACACAGACACATAGACAAATACAGATACACACATAGACAAATACAGATACACATATAGACAAATACAGATACACACATAGACAAATACAGATACACACATAGACAAATACAGATACACATATAGACAAATACAGACATACACACATAGACAAATACAGACATACACGCACAAAAAATACAGACATACACACATAGACACATACAAACATAGACATATACACATATCCACACATATACACAGACATACACATGCACATATAGAAGCATACACACTTATACATATAGATACATACACACACATAGATATATACACATGCGCATACACACATACACACATAGACATATACAAGTATATACACTCAGACACTGCCTGACTTCTACACCTATGTAGAGATGTTAGTAGGAACACGAAACTTTTCAAATATCCGCTTCATCATAACATGAATTGCTTTCTGCTCAGCACTATCCGCGGTCAAATAGAGAGCTTAGATCTGTTGAAAACATATCTGGATGGCGAAGGTAACTGTAGAATAATCAAAAGAACTGTGTTAGTCAATAACACACAACAACAACAACAATAATAATAATAATAGCAGCAACATTTACCAAGGGTTCAGCTCATGCACAAGACAGACATCAGATTGAGCTGGACTGAGGGCTTGTATTTATGTACAAGCATATCCAATCAGGTGATTCAGCCAATCACAATCCAAGGAATAGACTGGCCCATGTGTGCACAATGGAATCTCCCATTGTGCCATAAATAGTTCTCCTCTTTCATGAGAAGTAACTTTAGTCTTGGTCAAGTTATCCACAACTTGAACGCTGACTGAAAGTCCACTACACAATCCAACAGTAACCTTAATGATATCATTGGAGCACAGGATGGAGTAGGTGCTAGTGTGATTGCAAAATAAAGTTTGAGTGGATGGAGTAAGTTCATCGAACTGTTGTCATTACCAACCAGCAGGTAGTTACTATTGTTGACTAAGGTAAGAACCTATCAGGTATATGTATGCAGTGCAATTATGTATGAAAATGAAAACCTAGCTAACGAAGGTTGAGGACATCATTGAAGACATCCAAGTTGTAGTCAGGTGGGAAACAGGCAAACGGAACAGAGTTCCACAGGCGTGCACTTCTAAAAAAAGAAGCTTTGTTCATGGAATCTACGTTATGATTTAGGCGCAGATAAAGAGTGGGGGAAATTATTGACAGTGGTTTCAGCTAGATGGGTGTTTTTCGTGAAAGATTGGAGAGGGGGGGGGGACCAGACATTGGAGCTCAGACGAGCACTAATTAATGAACCGGCCCCTTAAGTAAACACTTCATCAAATCTCCACACTAACGTAATGTACTTGCAATAACCCTTATCCCTGAGTGGCTTCCGGGCCTTGATAAGTGGTGATCACTGTGTAAAAAAAAAAAATGCGTTGCATGGAAAGAAGTGATATGAGAATGAGGTGCAAGTAGACTATAATAGCAAAATTCGGAAAACGAAAAAAACGACTAAAAAACAAACAATGGCATCCCTGCAACCTCTCTCCCACAGAAGAGACGTTGCGAGCCTGTCTTTGTTTTATTGATATTTCCATGGGAAGTGCTCGTCTGAGCTCCAATGTCTGGTCCCCCCTCATCAACAGTAGGTTCTTTGATATGACAGGGGCGTGTCCGAAATGAATGTTTCTGTTTAAAGACAATAACACGATTATACTTGATTTTAAAAATTTTTTTAACTTAAATTGGGGCCATTATCACACAAGCAGTAAGACCAGATACATAAAATCAACAATAGGGTATTTGATATGACAGGGGCGCGTTCGAAATGAATGTTTTTGTCCAGATCACAATTGATGCATGATACTTGATTTTTGTATTTTAAACTTTAATTCAAGGTAGTATATGTAAAAAAAAATTATAAAATCAACAGTAGGTTCTCTACAGTGCAATGTAGACTAGAATGTATTGTGGACTAAGTCAGTGTGGGGAGGCATGTGAGGCTTCCTCCGAGGGCATTGCGATGGATCCCCAACTAGAGCTAACGATCAATCGATTTGATTGAAAAATGGACGATTTCACCGATTTGGATGACAATAAAAATATGGGAGTGTGAAACATTCGTTGATCATTATTCAATCCCCAGCAACGTCGGGTCTCCCTGCTAGTTTTAAATACTAGATTCTATCACCCCAAAGAAAATGTTTCTTTGTTTGGGGATTCAGACGAAAGATGGCGAAGAAAATAATATTAGGTTGTTGCATAAGTTCCCGCCGTTTTTTTCTTTGTTGTTGTTGTTTTTTTTTAAAGAAAATCAAAGAATTTTAATAGCAAAAGTAAGTTCGTGTGGGCTCCAAGCTCCAAGTTTTTGTGTGAATGCCATCGACTGAAGATGGCGTGAAATTGTTCACAAAACCACACTTCATCTTTTCACCCAATTCTCTACATGTCTAATGGCCATTTTTCTTCAAAAGAACCCTGAGTTGGTCTTCGTCTATCTTGATTGGTCTTCCTGAACAAAGAGCATCATTGCATTATTTATCCATTTATTTATTGTGGAATGTTATCCTCATCTTCATCCAACTATTCCTCTGGCCTTTGTCAGGTGGTTAACAACAACTAAAAGATGAGGATAATAGTCCGCAATAAATAAAATGGATAAATAATACAAATTACTCATCTCAATGAGAATTCCAATTATCTACATATCTGATGGCCATCATTGAGGTCAACATTATTGTGTTTGAATCTGGTAAACCAATCTCGAACAGTTCTCTCAGCTATAGCGTTTTCTCCATATACGGCAAAAATATCTTGGTCATTTCACTCGCTTTTTTACCTCGATTAAAGGCGAAATTAAGGTGGTATCAAAAATGTGATTTTTTTCTATCTACTTGACAGTCCATTTGATGGTTCTGAAAAACGAGAAAAAATTATTTGAACAAAAAAACTATGACCGTTATTTTGTAGAACAGAATACGTATTTTCTAATGATATATAACACTTTGCCAAATATCAAACATGTTTAAGAACAAACACTTTTTATTAAACGGTGGGAACATGCAAGAATCTGATGAAAATGAAAAGAAACAAGATTTACTACTTAATGCTTTTAGTGTGGTATGAAGAAAAAAAAATGGAAGTAATTGCTAAGTGTAATTTGTTTGGGGTTGGGGTAGGTGAGCGGAAGGTGAGCAGATGTGAAGAGAAAAATAAAAAGACAAAGAAAAAAATGAATTTTTTAGGGGGGGGGGGGCTGGAATAGTGAACGCAATGTTTTATTTGTAATGCAGCAAAAAGCAGCACCCTGACTAAAATTTAATATTTAATCATTTTTTTCCCTGCAACCTTTTCCCAACAGAAGAGAAGTTGCCAGCCTGTCTCTGCTCTATCGTTATTTTCATGACAAGTGCTCGTCTGAGCTTCAATCTATGATCCACCCTTGCCAAACTTTAAACAAAAAAAAAAGAAACACTCGTATAACTACAACCACTATCAACAATTCCCCATGCTCTCTATCCGTGCCTAAATCTAAACGCAAATTCCATGAACAAAGCTTCTCTCCTAAAACTGCCCGCCTGTTGAACTCTGTTCTGCTAGCCTGTTTTCCAGCTAACTACATGATTGTCTTCAAGTCTAATGTAAACAAGTTCTTGTTGAGTCGACCCCCCAATAAATTATCCATTTCTACCAAATTTCCACCATTAATACGCTGTTATCCTGGTGACCACTGACACTCATTAACCTTTATCCTTGAGTGGCGTTCGGGCCTTGATAAGTAGTGATTCCCAAGTAAAAAAAAAAAAAAATCTTGTATTATTCTTCAGAATATTGTTCTCATCTTCAATGTTATTTTTAGTGATGGGACGATTCCAATATTTTCCCGATTCCGATACAATTTCCGATTCTGATTCTGTAAATTTCTAAATACAAAGTTGTTTTTTTTGTGCGTGTGAGTGTGTGTGTGGGGGGGGGGGTACTGCAAAAAAATACATGCAGTATGTACATATCATTTCCAAACGATTTATAGATTGTAGTTTTACTGATAGGTTAAAATCAATAGATATTTATCATTTCATTATTAATACGGGCCGTGGAAAATTAAGATTTAACCAAACCATACAAATAAAAACTATGAAAAGAATCGTTTTTGGCATTGGAAAATAAGCACAAATTTTTCTGATTCCGATTAATCATTCCAACACTGGTTGCTTTCACAACGTTTCAGCCGATGTAACCTTCGACCTTCATTAGGTGTATTATATCAAGCACGGACAATATTTATGTTGAACTCGGGAATCTGTACAAAATTTTGAATGGAACATTTTATTTAACAGCTTGTTTTTGCTCCTTAAATTTATACTAGAATTGTCTGCCATGATCCGTGGCGCAACAGATAAAGTGCTAAGTGTCATCAGTTTTAAGTGAAATCTTTCTGGGTGGTTGAAGGTTTAATCCGGCAAAAATTTGAAAAAAAAAAAGTCTGCTTAAGAATAATAAACCTTGAAGAATTTGCTTCTATTATTCTGGATTTCCAAAACAAAATTAATGATTTGGTCTGGTGACACTAAATCAGGCTGTCTGAAGATACCGGTTTACTGACCTAAAATGCACCGAACATTCATGTTATTAATAGATCAATATTATTACATTTTCAAGGAGGTATGAAAATATTAACCCTTTATGACCTGAATTATGATGTAGATGAATAAAAAAAAATATTTATTGTCCATTTTAGTTAGTTTAAAGGGTAATTATACCATGGTTGTCTTTAAACTGGAAAAGTTATGAAGTTCAATAGTTTTGTTTGTTTTTTTACATAGGAGTCACCACTTATCAAGGCCCAGAGGCCACTCGAGGATAAGGGGTTAAAGAGTGTACAGTATGAGAATCATAGTAATCGCTTGTAGAGGAGATTTGTTAAATTTGTTAACTTAAGTGGAACGGCTCATCAAGAACTTGTTTACATTGGACTTGAAGACAACCATATTGTAGTCAGCTGGAAAGCAGGCAAACAGAAGACACTTTCACAGGCGTGTCGTTCAAAGAAAGAAACTTTGTTCATGGAATCTACGTTTAAGTTTAGGCACAGATAAAGAGTGGGGGAAATTATTAATAGTGTTTTCAGCTAGACGAGTGTTTCTCGTGAAAGTTTGGCAGGGGGGGCATAGATTGGAGCTCAGCCGAGCACTTGCGATGGAAATACTAGCACTGAGATTTTTTGCATTTCATAAACTTACTTTGATTATTATCCATAGTGCTTGAAGAAAAGTGAAATGAAACCCTCCACTCTCTGAGACAGATGGCGGCATACTGAATGTAAGCAATGGTCAGTTGCAATCTGAAGGTATCTGGCATCTACAGAGCTAATACGTACAAGGCGTGTTTGGATCAATTCCCACTTTATTTATGTTTTTATATTCATTTATTTACGACTGAACGAATTAGTTCAATCACGTCATAAAGGGTTAAAAACATTTTTAAAAGTCCATCTTCAGTGCGAGCGATACTCAGAATACTCAAGACTTCTATCAGATCATGGCTGACAGAACGAGAGCAAGCTACCTCTGTGAATTAAATAAAGAGATGTGTGTTAAATTTTGTACAGATTCTCAAGTTTGATAGAATGATTCCCGAGTTCAGCATGATACACCTGAAGAAGGTCAAAGGTTACAAAATGTTGTTAAATTAATATTCAAGATGAGAACAGTAGTTTGAGGAATACAAACGAAAAGAATTATCTAAAAAAAATTGGTTCTTCTTTGTTATAAGAGCGAAAATCAAAAATCGAAATCTGTCATCACTATTCCGTCCTGGTCCCAGAAGACTTGCCAGCGGAGGGCTGCACCCTTGCCTTCTTTGGAGGTGGTGAGTTCAAGTGCTTCCACTGCATTGACTGGGCTTTGGTCTCTGGATCATAGTGATGGACCCAGGTTTCATCCTGTGTAATTAGTCTTTTGAAAAACTTTGACTGTCGCCAGATCAGAAGCACGGGCGTGTGGTTATGAAATCCTTCCCCATCCTCCCAACTCTCCTGACCTTGCACCCTCTGACTTTCACCTCTTCACAGCCATGAAGTTGTTTTTGAAAGGAAAGCGTTTTCCAGATGATGTAGACTTGATTTCTGAAGTCACATCGTGGTTGGAGGACCAACCTGGGGTGTTCTACAAAAACGGTCTCCAGAGCTGCATCAAACGATGGGAGAAATGCATAACTCTGGGTGGTTCCTATGTAGAGAAAGACTAATAACTGTGCCAAGTTTCGTTACTCTACTGCTATGGGAAGTGGGTCAGGGGCATTACTTATTGCACGCCCCTCATACTACAAAATCAAGTTAGTGTTGCTTTATTTAGGGCAACAACTTTATCGTTCCCCTTGTAATACTGACCAGGCTCAACTTTGCTTAACTTCAGAGATCTAATGATAACTGGTGAGTCAATGTAATTATGTCATAAGATGTTAAAAATAAAAAGCGAAGCAGTATTCACCATAGGAAGATTGAACCAGTTTCCTCCAAAGCGGAAGTTTTTAGGGAACATCAAATTTTCAAGTAGTCCCTAAAAGCTTGTATATCCACGTCAAGATAAATGACAACGTTAGATATTTTTATTGTTGGATGATGTCGTCATTCTCCTACATACAGTGCCTGGTATTCCGAAATGGTCACCCATCTGGAACTGACCAAGCTCAACATCGCTTAACTTGGTAGTTTTTCCCTCCTTTCTTTCCACCTCAACACTCACCTTTAAAATGACGACTTCTATAAGTTTTCGAGTATGCTAAAAACGAATATCACATTTCAATTTGGAGTATACAAATAGTTATCTGGATATTAAGAGCTTTATTATCCAATGTAAGCCATTAGGTTTTCACTGGCGGCCATGTTTTTTCTGAACTTAACAAGTACTAATGCGTATATGTGTTACAAAACACCGCCTCCTCCCCATGTTAAGAATGGCGAACGCCATTGACATTTATTGAGTAATACATTGGTAAGAATTTACCCTTTACTTTAGTGATTTGACAAGGACTAGTGTGCCAACGTAATTATTCTGTATATATGCTGCAACTTGCGTTGGACAAAGCCTATCTCTAAAATTATCAAGAAAACATCACTCAACAAGACCTTTTAACCTCTTTCAGAGCGTATGTTAAAAATTGTACGCAATTACGGTGCGAGGACATTTAGAATTTGTCGCGTTAATCGGGAATCTGTGAACATTGATTGGCTGAAAACTTTTTTTTTTTTTTTTTTTTTTACAAAGGAGTCAGAACTTATCAAGGAACGGAGGCCACTCGAGGATAAGGGTTAATGAGTGTACAGTAGTCAATGGGAAAATGCCCTAGAAACTGTTGAGAAAGATGCAACGCTGCAAATACCCTCCACCGGACACCTGCCATACACTGAATGCCTTGCTTCCCTGGGCTCGGATTCATTAAAGCTCTAATGTCTAGCAACTGACTCAGAAAACGCCCACAAAATTATTATCTAGTCCAACACGCGTGCGCATGCTCACAAAGTCAGAAAACAGCACAGTTTTAATGACTTTCTAATCGTACGTTTTTTTTTCTGCAACATGAACTGTTGTTGTTTTTGTTGTTGTTGTTGTTGATGATGATGATGATGATGATGAGGAGGAGGAGGAGGAGGAGGAGGAGGAGGAGGCGCGGTGTGGCGTCATTTATTCATTTCATATAGATCAGATGATTATTGTTGGCATTCATTTCGCCGATATCTTTCTAGTTTGAATTCTTTCTAGAAAGACATCAGGTAATTACAGGATAAAACACATGAAGGTTGCCAGCATCCCTAAGTAAACAAAAAACATTTCTTTTTTAGGCAATGTTTGAACACCTTTACAAGAACGAGAATAATGTTCGGTTGCATCATTTTGCATCTTTTATGTTTGGAATGTTGTCAGATCCCATTGCTTTGCTGGCATCAAGGTTTTTGATAAGTTTGGCATAAATTACAATCGTTCAAAATGTTAATGAGGGATTTTTCATGTTTTATCCCGCGTTAGGCCGAGTTTTATCAGAAACTAGCCTGGGTGCCCGGCGTTGCCCGGGTGTTTAGAGGTGTGTGTTGAGCAAAAAAAAAAAAAAAAAAAAAAAGAAAGGTAGTAGACAGGCAGGCTCGAACCCGTACCGCAAAGGAGGAAAAGAACGTGGGAAAAAGTGACGTTTTTGCTGTCGCGCCCATCGCGAAACCGGAAGTGACGAATGTTTAAATTAAGGCTAATCAATCGAAAAGAGGGGATAACTTTCGAAAATATCGGTGAGCAAAAGTGACCCCTCCCTGTAAAAAAGTGCCTAGTTGAGGGTGAAAGAATTAATGTTTTTAGCCAAATTTTCGATATTTGTCGTCCGAAGAGTCGAGCTTCAAAACGAGACCGGTCACGTGAAAATTTGTCGCCTCTATCAAAATTTTTAGGCATACATACATACATACATACATACATTCATACATTTAAACAGACAGGTGAGATTTATATAGATTATTATAGATCAGAAGTGATGAGCAGTAAAACTAGTTTTTTTTTTTAAATTTCGACATGAATTATTGTAAGTCTCTCTTGAGTTTTTATAATGTAACTGTTTTTTTTTATTATAAACATAGTGCTAACCCGAAAACACGCTATTTTCAATCATGGAATCCAAAGGCAAAAAAAAACAAAAAAAAAACGAATCTCATAAAACCCGCGTATTTAAATATTCCCCCCCCCCCACTTTTTCAAAATTACTATCAGCGCGGATCACACAATAAGCTTAGAATGGACCGCATGTTTGACATCTCTGAGCTAGAGAGAAGAAAGACACAGAGTTTCTTAGTTAATTCCGGGCAACACCGGGTCCGCTAAGATGCTCACCTCCCCTCTCCATACACACACGTATATAAAGACAATGGCTATTGGTATTATCTGGGATTTGGATTGTAATAAGCCTCCCCAAGATTATAGTACAACCCAAAGACTTCCGTTGGAGATCAGGTTAGTGCTATTCCGTCTCGAACTTTTCATTCTCATTGAACCTTCACGGCTCTTTTGTGTTGTACTGCTTATTTTTTTTTTTTTTACTTTTTTTTTTTTTTTTTACTTTATTTTAATTTACACCCTCGAGTGGCCTTCGGGCCTTCATAAATGATGACACCCTTAAAAAAAATACCCCAGAAGGAAATTTTATTTAACTGTTTCTAACATGGACTCAGAGTCATTGTGCATCGTTACCCAACACGTTGTAACCTCAGTCACAAAGTAGAGAAAGAATAGGAAAGAACGTTTTTGTGGTAGCAACAACATTTATTTCCTCATTCTCCCACCACGCATGTCTTCTTGTTACGGCTATGACGTCTCTCACGTGATCGTTTTCTCTTATGTGCTCTCGAACGTCATCCACATCTCTAACATGATCATATTTTCAAAGGTGCTCTCTACTTTTTATAGTCCTCTTTTTCCTTACCGTAATGTCATTAACTTATGATTTTCTTTTTTTGTTAGTGCTCTTCCCTCTCAATCTTTCCATTCTCCTTGAACCTTCACGGATCTTTTGTGTGGTATCTGCTTATTTTTTTCATTTTTTTTTTTTATTTTATTTCATTTCTTATTCATGATTTTTTTTTTTTTTTTTTGCAGTTTCAGTTCCCTTGGGTTCTTTTTATATTTTGATTTTACTTTATTGCAACTTGACATTCAAACTTTATGTAGGTTGGTTTCAGAACTTGAGGATTTTCTCAAGTATGACTTATACCTGGTCACGGCGGGTGGTATAAGAGCAAGTTGCCAATAGATATGAACCATTTTTTTTTTTACAAAAAAGTTACCACTTATCAAGGCCCGGAGGCCACTCGAGTATAAGTTAATGAGTGTACGGTAGTCAATGGCACAATATCGTAGTAATCGTTAGTAGTGGAAATTTGGTAAATTGGATTACTTAAGGGGACGGTTCATCAAGAATTTGTTTACATTAGACTTGTAATCAGTTGGAAAGCAGGGAAATGGAATCGAATTCCACATGCATGCGGTTCTAAATATGAATTCGCAAACCTGATAGGCCCTGAACTGGCATCTAAGCTTCAGCCTCTGTCCCATCGACGAAATGTTGCACCCTTCTGCCTCATCTACAAGTATTTTAGTGGTGAATGCTCTGACGAACTGCAATCACTTGTGCCCCCACGACGTGAGCACCCTCGACAAACCCGACAGGCTGCTAAATCCCACCCCAACACTGTAGAGATCCCTAGATGTAAAAGATCTTTCTATTCCAATATTTTCTTCCCCAGAACCGCTAGACTTTGGAATTCCATTCCAGGTCCCTGCTTCTCCAACAGTACTGACGTGCAGAAGTTCAAGTGTAACGTGAACCGACATCTTGCTGCCCAATCCCCAGTAGTTGTTGCCCCTGATAGTAGCCCCCTACACCAAAGTGACAATTTGCTTTGTTTGGGGTGAAAATGTAATAATAAAAAATAAAAAAAAAATAAAAACTTATGTAAAAAACAAATAAAGTGTATATCCCGCTCTACTTCGGTATTTGGGCACTCTTATATTAACCTCATTAACTACCAAATTGGTCAAAGGGAAAATTATTCCCAACTCGCATTTAGGTAAAAATGCACTTTCATATAAATAACTGAATTCATTAAAAAAAAAAAAAAAAGT